>NC_056729.1:1008409782-1008668853 GCF_019279795.1 Protopterus annectens
GCCTAGGTCTAAATTAATGCCCTTGGCCTAAATTAATAACATGTTTCTTATGTGGATATGAAGGAGGGCGGCGTAATGGTTAAGGTGTTTACCTTAGAAACACAAGATGCAGGGTTTGATTCTCACAGAGGGTAATTGGCTAGGCTTAAAAAAAAAAAAAAGGCCCATGAGGGCAGTAATAATAATAATATCTAATGGTTGGGGGGGTGGCCTAGGGGTTAATAAAGTTGTTCACTTATATACACAAAGTGCAGGGGGTTTGATCTATGGGGGGTATGGGTTAGGCTTAAAAATGGGCGACAAGGGCAGTTAACCTAGTAGTAACCTATGAACTATGAACCTGTGTAAAATGTAAAATAAAAAATAATGTAACAAATTAATAACATGTTTCTTATGTAAGCATGTGTGATATAAAAATAAGAGCACTTTGAATGTAACAAAAAGTTTTCCTTTAGCAGATAACTGTTCAGTGTGAGTTGGGAAGTCTGCAGCTGGGACAGTTGTACATACTGTTTTTATGTCTCCATGGAGGCAAGCTGATTACAGGTACAGGCAATAAATCTCTAGAGCTTTGGACATTGTTTACTGAGAGAAACATAATATTGAAAGGTACAAGGGCAAGCAGCTTAGTAAAAAAGTTTGAAATTACTGGAAGTGAATAAGAGAGAGCAGTGTCCTGGTATTTAAATACCTCAATGTATTTACTAGAACAATATGTAATTTAGTTTTATTTAAAGATAGCCAGTGCACATTTTCTTAAGGCAGTAATCCAACAAAATGGTGAACGACCAGCAAAAAAGCAGCAGCAAGTCCAGCATGATTAAAGTTTCCTTTAATAGGTTTATTAACAAACTCACACTTAAAAACAACAAAAAAATATAATTAAAGTGAGATACTAGCACTTTTGTCCTGGTACTCTCCGGAATTCCTCAGATTAATACCAGAGAGTATGAGTTTGTTAATAAACCTAATAAAAGAAGTTTTATCCGTGCTGGAATTTCTGCTGCTTTTTCTGCTGGCCGTTCACCATTTTGTTGGATTTACTGGTTTGTATCTTGCATCTTTGTTTTTTTTTCACATTTTCTTAAGGCCAAAAGTTAATGTTTTCTAAAAACATACAAGCTGTTTTCCTCATCTGGGAGGGGAAGGAAGGTAAGATGAACAGACAGCAATCAGTGTAAGTAGCACAGGCTGTAAAATGCACTTTAGTATGGATAACCTTAATTATAGGTTAGATAATACTTGTGAGTGCACCTGTCAATTTGGGACAGTTGTTTCTGTCGGGGGGGGGGGGGTTAAATTACATTGTTTGAAGATGAACTTAGTTTTGTCTTTTTTTTTAAGTTAAAAAGTTGTGGGAATGTGTTTGTTTTTTTTTTTGTTTGGTTTTCATTTAAAAAAGTCTTGTAAAATGTGACATAGGTGACACAGTGCAGACTAGAGAAGTTGTGACTGCAGCTGAGCTACAAAATATAAGTATCATCTTGATTTTTTAATTATTATTTTTACAGATTACTGTTTTTACAATTTAATATATATAAAGCACTTTGTCTATTCAGTATCTTCACAAATCCTTATCTGTTTAAAAACTTTTATTTGTCTCTAGTGCTTGCTGTCTGGTAGGCTATTGTGTAAACTGAAACATCTCCTCTGTGTAATTATCTCTTGGCTAGTGGGGGCTGGTTCTTTTGTGTTCTTGTAAAAAAAAAAAAAAAGTTTCTGTGTTTTGCACACAGTGCAGACTAGAGAAGTTGTGACTGCAGCTGAGCTACAAAATATAAGTATCATCTTGATTTTTTTTTTGATTATTTTTACAGATTACTGTTTTTACAATTTAATATATATAAAGCACTTTGTCTATTCAGTATCTTCACAAATCCTTATCTGTTTAAAAACTTTCATTTGTCTCTAGTGCTTGCTGTCTGGTAGGCTATTGTGTAAACTGAAACATCTCCTCTGTGTAATTATCTCTTGGCTAGTGGGGGCTGGTTCTTTTGTGTTCTTGTAAAAAAAAAAAAGTTTCTGTCTTTTGCACACAGTGCAGACTAGAGAAGTTGTGACTGCAGCTGAGCTACAAAATATAAGTATCATCTTGATTTTTTTGATTATTTTTACAGATTACTGATGTTCTTCATCTCACATTGCTGCAGTCCTTACATATGTCCTCGGTCAGCCCGAATACCAAAGTATTAGGCTGGCGTCGGTCAAAAAGGCTAAAACTGACATCAGACGTCAGGGTACAAAAGCGCATGACCGACGCCATTTCTCAGTCTTTTTGCCGCATGGTCCGATGCAGAAGCAGCATTGCAAGTGCCGTTCGGTTCTGAAATTTTTTTTCAACCGTTTCAGGCCAGTCAAGTTGGCTAAGTACCGGCTCGCGATTATTTTGTTTTTTCTTGCCTCAGTGTTTTACCGGATGTCAGAAAAGTGAATAACTGTATTTCTTGTGGAAACAGATACCATAGGGATTATCATTCTTTGTGTATTCCTTGTTTGGGGCCTGAGCACGGGCGTTGTTGGTGTCGCTTTTTTTCAATTCAATAAATATTGCTTTTATTAGGTTGGATTGTGCTAGGCTGGTCTTTGGGAAGCGGTGCAATTAATATGCCGCCGGATTTCTCCGCGCGCTTTTCTAAGCGCAAAGACAAAACAGTTAAACCCAGGCAAGATGAGTCGTCCGTTCGGACGCCCCGCTCTTAGAGCTCAGTGGAACCGGTGGTTCCGACGGAGACTCTCTGGAGTCTCAGGGGAGACTTTGATTTTGCAGGTGGTGGTCTCTCAGGAGGTAGGTCAGGCTGAAGGGGCTTCCCAAGTTACTGTACTCCCTCCCTTCCTAGGGTGGTTAGGCCTTCTCCTTCTGTTTCCAAGGCTTCTCCCAGAGGCAGGCCAGTTTCAGCTTCTGTTGGTGTCACTCCTAGTTCAGCAGGGTCTGTGCCTAAGCACATGCTTAAAATGGCAGAAGATTTAATTACTCTGATTAGAGGTTCTATGCCCCTCCTGATAAGAGGCCTAGGGTGGAGCCAGAGTTGGGAAGTTTTGTGCAGGCTTGATATTTCAGAGTCTTCAGCTGAAGACTTGCAGGAGTATTCTCCTTATTCTGATTCTGATGCAGATGATTCCACTCCTTCTGCTTCTCCTCCAGAGGATTTTTCTTTTTCAGAGACACTTCATTCTATGAGGGAACATTTTAAGTGGGAAGGTCAGGACTTCTCTGATTCTAGGAAAAGGCTTAGGGAGTTTTGCTGTTACCCCAGCATAGGCCCTTGGCTATACCCCTGTTCTGGATGTTGTGGAAGATGTGTTTGCAGAGGCTTCACTTAATCCTGATTCTCTGCCTCCTGCTCCTGTTAAACCGGTTAGGTATTACAGGGTGCCTGAGGCTCATAAATATCTTTATAAGAGTCCTAGGGCAGACCCAGAAACTATTAGTCAGGGACCTAAGGGTGTCAAGGCCTCTGTTGTAAAAAATCTGGTTCCTCTAGATAAAGAAGCCAGAGCTTTGGATAGATGGGGAAAGAAGGTCTATACATCTTCTACCTTAGCTATGAGGGCTTTGAATTGCCAGTTTCATATGTTGAAATATCAAAACTTTCTTCTTTCTCAATTGAAGTCTAAGGTGGATGCTCAAGGCATTGAGTGTAAAGAGTTGCAAGATTTGGTGCATGTCTCTGAACAAGTGGGTAAGCATTCATTACAGTGTGGTTTTGATGCTGTGCAGGCCTCGTCTAGGGTGGCTGCCACTGGCTCAGTTCTTGGTTAAAGGATCAGAATTTATCTGACCATGTTAAGACAAGGATTTTGGATGCTCCTTTGCAGTCTGATGTGTTGTTTGGTTCACCTCTGGAATCAGTCTTGAAGAAAATGGAAGACAAGGCTAAGTCTATGCAGGCTGTTAAGGATTTTTTGCAAGTCCAGCCTCCGAAGTTTAGTAGGAATTGGCCTGCTAAGGGGTGGACGATCCTTCTTATGATTCTCAGTCTAGGGGTAGATCTAGACGTGGTAGGGGCAGAGCTCAGAGTTCTTTCAGGCCTAGAACAGGGAGTTCTCCTGCACAATCTTCGAGTGAGGGCAGGGGCCAGTCCTTTCGTAAACAGGCCCAATGACCTACTTTTTCAGCTGCCAGATCCTTCTTGCCTGGCAGCACCTTTGGGAGGAATGTTAGCACTCTTCAAGGAAAATTGGATGTTGATTACCCAAGACAAATGGGTATTGGATATCATACACCAGGGTTACAAGTTTTATTTCCATACCTTGCCTCCTTTCAAAGGCATGCCGGATGTTCCTCCTCAGCAAAGACTAGAGGCTGCAAATTTATTTACTACTTCAAATAGGGGCCATACAAACGGTTCCTCTGCCAGAAGTGGGCCTAGGATTTTATTCTCGCCTGTTTCTAGTACCAAAGAAAGGAAACACGTGGAGACCAATTTTGGATTTATCCATCCTCAACACATATCTGGACATTCCCAAGTTCAAAATGTTAACGTTACAACAGCTTTTACCTCTGCTGGGCAAAGACCACTGGATGGTGACTCTGGATCTCAAAGAGGCTTACCTTCATGTTCCTATCAGGCCCAGTTGCAGGAAGTATTCGGCTGGGACTTCACATTATCAGTTCTCTGCATTGCCCTTTGGCTTATCTACTGCGCCCAGAGTGTTCAGTTCTGGCTCCAGTGGTAGCTTTCTTCAGGCTAAGAGGAATACAGATCTATCCTTATTTGGACGATTGCCTGATACTGGCCCAAGAAAAGGACGAACTTCTTCATCATTTGCAGTATGTGATGGCAGTGTTAAGATGCCTGGGGTATTCTGTGAACGAAATAAAGTCCAGTCTAGTACCCTCTCAGGACATGTGCTTTCTGGGTGTGAGACTGAATACAGCATCCCAGATGGCCTTTTTGACCCCGGACAAACAAAAGAATCTTTCTCTTTACTTCCACCAGTTGTCTCATCAGTCCAGGCTGACTGCAAGGACAGTCCTTCAAGCCTTGGGGTTCATGGCATCTTGTATTCTGGTACTTCCCAATGCCAAACTGCATATGAGGAAGCTACAATGGTATCTCAAGAATGTATGGACACAGCACTGCCAAGATTTGGACACTGTCATTCAAATAATACCTTGCATTCAAAAAGAATTTTTGTGGTGGGCTCAGGAATGTCACCTAAACAAGGGACTCTCTGTGAAGTCAGATCTTAACGACAGATGCCTCAGACAAAGCTTGGGGAGCTCATCTAAATGGAAAATGGATACAAGACACGTGGCCTGCCAGACTTCAACATCTACATATCAACTTGAAGGAGATGTTAGCAGTCCAATTTGCATTGATAGCTTTCAAGGATTTACTTCTTCCAGGGCAGGTGTTGATTCAAACAGACAACACAACTGTCATGTGGTACATCAACAAGCAAGGGGAACGATTCTTATCCTCTATGCAGACAAGCAATGATTTTGTGGGAGACTGCTCTCAGTTTACAGCTAAATCTTCAGGCAAGGTTTCTGCCAGGAGCACAGAACTCCTTAGCAGATGTGTTGAGCAGACAAATTATGGATCCCGATCCTCATGTATTCCAGAGGTTGACAGTGTTATGGGGAACTCCAGACATAGATCTGTTCGCTTCTCCACTGAATTACCAGCTGCCAAAGTTTTGCACAAAAGGTTTCATCCCTCAGCTTGGAAAGTGGATTCTCTCTCATTCAATTGGAGCACTTTCCACCTCTGCCTCTCCTCCCAAAGGTACTGCTGAAGGTCAGACAGGACAAGCCAAACATGATTTTAATAGCTCCAGATTGGCCTCGACAGCACTGGTACCCATTACTGTGTAGTCTAGTCCAGGAGCCTCCATCGCCTTTGCTCACCTGCTGTCTCAGGAGAACGGTCATTTACTCAATGTCAAACTTCATTCTCTACATCTGACAGCCTGGCATATTCTGGTTTAAACCCTGGAGGGTCTCAGCTTCCACAACAAGTTTTGAATGTTATTTTGGAGGCCAGAAGGCCTAGTACAAGGAAAGGATAAATGGAGGAGATTTTTATTTTGGAGTACAGCAAAGGACTTTGATGTTTCTAAGCCTAATTTACAATACCTTACTGATTTATTGGACAAAGGTTTGTCCTTCTCCTCTATAAAGGTTCATGCTGCAGCAATCTCTGCTCACTATGACTGTGACCCACCATTATTTTCTCAGCCTTTGTTTAAGCAATTGGCAAAGAATATAAGAAGCTCCTACTCCTGCTTGGGATCTCAATTTTGTGTTGGAGAAACTCACTCTACAACCTTTTGAGCCTGCAGCATCGGCAGAGTTGAAATATTTATCTTGGAAGACTGCTTTTGTTGGCCATTACCTCTGCGAAGGGTTTCTGAATTACAGGCCCTTATGGCAGTTGAGCTTTTCTTAATTTTCCACAAGGATAGGGTGTCTTTGCTTACTAACCCTTCTTTTATGCCTAAAGTGGTTTTTGCACACTTTGGATATTCACAGACAGTTTATTTGAGCAGAACTAAAGGGTTCAGGCAGTCTCAGCAGTTGTTTGTTTCTTTTGCTTTGGGTTCTCAGGGCAAACCTGTTTCAAAACAAACTATTTCTAAGTGGATTGGTTTTTGTATTGCTTTCTGTTATTCCCATCATGGTAAGGAGATTCCAGCTGGGATTAGGCCTCATTCCACTAGGGCTACTGCCACTTCTACAGCCTTTTAAGGGGTGGCTACTAAAGATATTTTATTACCACCTTCCACTTTACTCTAAATCTAGGGCTGGATTTGCAACTGCAATTTTACAAGGCATGTTGGCAGCTCCTAATGCTTTATAGTTTTGCCATCCTCCCTTACCTCTGCTTTGGGATTCGACTGCAGCAATGTGAGATGAAGAACATAGTACAGTTTTGTACCTACCATAAATGTAGATGTTCAAGATCCACATTGCTGCAGTCCACTTCCCCCCTCCTTCCCTCTGTTGTTGAAGGTGGTGGTGTGGTTTGTGTTGTACATATTGTAAATATGGTTAGTGCACGGGGGTTGGTTGGGTTTTGCTAGTTTTGGCTTTGACCTGTCTTGTTAGGGCCTTCTGACATCTGGGGCAAGAAAAGACTGAGGAAATGACGCCGGTCATCGCTTTTGTACCCTGACGTTCTGATGTCAGTTTTAAGCGCCCTTGACCGCGCCAGCCTACTTTTGTATATTGGACCGAGGACAGCGGACTACCCATATGTAAGGACTGCAGCAATGTGGATCTTGAACATCTACATTTATGGTAGGTACAAAACTGTACTTTTTACAATTTAATATATATAAAGCACTTTGTCTATTCAGTATCTTCACAAATCCTTATCTGTTTAAAACTTTCATTTGTCTCTAGTGCTTGCTGTCTGGTAGGCTATTGTGTAAACTGAAACATCTCCTCTGTGTAATTATCTCTTGGCTAGTGGGGCTGGTTCTTTTGTGTTCTTGTAAAAAAAAAAAAGTTTCTGTCTTTTGCACACAGTGCAGACTAGAGTTGTGACTGCAGCTGAGCTACAAAATATAAGTATCATCTTGATTTTTTTTTGATTATTTTTACAGATTACTGAAAACTTTCATTTGTCTCTGTAGTACTTGCTGTCTTGTAGGCTATTTTGTCCCACCCTCCTCCCTGTTGGTGTGTCTTTGTGTTTATTGTTGGTGCTGGTTTGCAGTTGCCCTACTGTCTACTGTGACACTAGTCCAGTGTCATTAGCTCATTCCCTTTTTCCTTTCAAAGTCCCTTTTTCAAACAAAACTTTTTTTTTTTTTCTTTCTTTCGCCTGAACCTTTTTGTGTTCTGATTTAAGTATTTTTTCTGTTTTTTGATTATTTACTGCTTACCTGTTTATACAGCTCTGCATTCTATTTAAACTGTTTTTGTGTTGATTAACTGTTTTGCACTTTTAAAAAGTTATTTGTTGCTTAATTACTGTCTGTTTTTCTTCTGTTTTCTGCAAAAAAAAAGATCTTGTTTTCCGCCTTTACTGAACTAGAATAGTCCAGTCTTCAGAGTTTGCTGACCTCTGGGCTTTGTCTTGGTTCCTGTGCTATTCCATATCCTTATCTGGATAAAATGTTGTTCACCAGTGGGAGTGGGGATCACTGAGCGCCTGTTTGTCCCTAGAGGAGTGGTTCCAGCCAGAAACTTGTAGTCTATTGGCCATTTTGGGTCAATTCCTAGCTCTTTTCAGCCCCTGTAATAAAGCCCGCTTTGCTTGCCTTTTGTATTCAACTCAGCACAGCTCCTCGTGGTGTCCTGCAGAGTTCTACAAGCAGCAGAGCAAAAGAGTGACTTTTTCCTGATTTAAGTATTTTTTTCTGGCTTTTGATTATTTACTGCTTACTGTTTATACAGCTCTGCATTCTATTTAAACTGTTTTTGTGTTGATTAACTGTTTTGCACTTTTAAAAAGTTATTTGTTGCTTAATTTTACCTGTAGGCTAACACACTCAAGCATCTAGCCGTTTTAAAATTTATAGCATTTACTGTCTGTTTTTCCTCTGTTTTCTGTAAAAAAAAAAAATCTTGTTTTCCCACCTTACTGAACTAGAATAGTCCAGTCTTCAGAGTTTGCTGATCTCTGGGCTTTGGCTTGGTTCCTGTGCTATTCCATATCCTTATTTGGATAAAGGGAAGCTTCTTTGTTCACCAGTGGGAGTGGGAGCACTGAGCAGCCTATTTGTCCCTAGAGCAGTGGTTCCAGCCAGAAACTTGTAGTCTATTGGCCATTTTGGGTCAATTCCTAGGTCTTTTCAACCCCCTGCTAAAAGCCCGCTTTGGCGGAGCGAGCCCATAGAGCACCATCGGGCAGCCGGTTAAACAAGGTTAAACTATTTCTGGCTCCGTAAAGTCTGCTCTTCAATTTTCCCTTAGAACTTCTACTTGCAATCTCAACAGTCTATTCTCTATCTCAATAGCTCAGCACTTGCTCCTAAAGCATTTTTATATAGGTAAAGTACTTGTATACTAAACAAAGTACTACATTAGCCTAGAATCTTGAGTACCCATTTCCTATAGGTCCCTTCTGACTCAGTTACACAGCAAACTTTTTCTAGCATGTCAAGGGTCAGTTGCTAGCCTCTCCTGTTCAGCTGGTGAATCTATCTTGAGGCAATGTTACAATTGCCTCATGTACACAGACAACCCACTCCTTCTCCCACAAAACACAAATACATGTGAGAGATGCAACTATATAGCCAAACTGGAGGCTGAGCTCTCTCAACTCAGGACTGGCAAGACCAGACAGGAGGAGAAGGAAACCACGCACACCACAAACTCAGTTTCACATAGAACTATCACAACTGCAAAACAAACACATAAACACACAAAGACATACTGGGAGGCACTGATCAAAAATCTACCAAAACTACAGAGGCCTCCAAAGCAGACACCCAAGCAACTGCCACCTCAAGACATAAGACATGCAACACATAGTTCTCAAAGTCAGTGTGCTAAACAGTCACAGCCCTTAAGGCCAAACACAATGCCAGACACACTTGTTATAGGTGACTCCATAGTCAGACACACTGACGTCCCACTCACCAGACTGAACAAGGAAAAGATCACAGTTAGCTGCCTGTCAGGCGCTAGAATCCGCCACAACACAAGCACTCAGGTCACTCCGCAGCAAGTACAAGTATGACTCAGTCATTGTCCATGCCGTGTGAGAGCGACTGAGAGGATGCTCCCTGGACTACATGAAAGAGACATAGAGGAGCTCTCAGATTATGTAGCCCAGGCCGGTATGACCCTGACCCTGAGCAGTATCCTACCCTCACCAAGAATGATGCCACAATACAGAGACAAAATGATCAGCTTTATTACTGGTGTCATTCTAAGGGATCCAATGTCTGTCTGGGATGACATGCCACCTGTCACCCCTGGGCTTCCGGATATTGGCTTTTAGGCAAGGCTCAAATGATAAACCTACCCCTAGAAAACAAAAATGGAAAAACTAAGGGTAATACTGCTCAATGCCAGAAGTCTAAACCTCAAGATGCAGCCCTCAAGCCCTCCTCAGTATGGAGAACATCGATGTTTGTGCTGTGACTGAAACCTGGTTCAAGGCTCCTGAGAGCACCCCAGCACTATCAGGTTATACCTCATATCATGCTTCCGCCCAAAATCCGGACCCGAACAGGCCCGGCCCCAAAATCCGACGAACTACAAAAGGAGGGGAGTATCCATATTCATAAAGGATACCCACACCTCCAGGTTAGTGGCAACGCATCAAGCATCGGAGACCATCCAGGTGCAATTAACCATAGGTAAAACTGCCCTACAGTTTGTAACATGCTACAGACCACCTTCTCAAACTCAGGAAACCCACACAGCCTTCCTGAAGACACTGGAGAGTATAAATGTCTCTCCAAACACCATCATATTGGGTGACTTCAACTACCCAAACATATATTGGGAACATTACTCAAGCCCCAACACCCTAGCCCAAAGGTTCCTTGAGTTCATAAACTCAAATGCTATGGAACAACTAGTCACCATTCCCACAAGAGGAGAAAATATACTAGACCTGATCATCACAAACATGGGGACAAAATGCTCCACACCGGAAGTATATCCCTCATTGGTGAGATCAGACCATAAATTAATCTCACTGGAGATCCACATCCCGCCCCCACCCCCATGAAGACCACAGTGAAGAACTTCTCAAAAGCAAACTTCACACTTCTTAAGACTGGAGTGGTATCCTTCAAGGCCCCCGAGCCAGTGGAAACCACAACCCACGCTGCTGAAACCCTTACAAATGCCTTCTACGAGCACCTCCAGGAATGTATGGATCAAGTAATCCCTAATAAAATCAAGACCTTTTCCACCAAAGGCAGGCACCCAGTCTGGTGGACTCCAGCCATAAACAAACCTTACAACAAGAGGAGAAAGCTACTACATGACAGAGCAAAATCCCTAAATGGGAAGGCATCTCTGATCAATACTAGCAAAAAAAATCATCCAAGGCCAACTTTGAGAGAAAAATCGCTAATGACACAAAAGACAATCATAAAGCCTTCTTTAGCTATGTTAGAAACCTGGGTGGAAACTCCCAGATATGCTCAGAATTAGTCCAAAATGATAAAAAAATCACTGAACCCACAGACATTGCCAACATACTGGCAGACAGGTTCAGTGCAAATCCCAAAAGGAGAAATATCTATCCCACCAGAGTCTAGCCTCCCAAACATCTCAGATGCCCAGGTGAGAGCTGCTCTCTAAAGCAAAAACACAGCATCAATGGGACCGGACGGTGTTCCCCGGCGTGTGCTACGAACTCAATGAGGAACTAAACCCACACATAAGGCTGCTGTTTAATCTTAGCCTTACTACAGGATACGTATCCCAAAGAATGGCGTGACCGCAACTGGTCCCACTCCACAAAGGCGGTGCTTCTACAGACCCTAGAAATTACCGCCCCATAGCTTGCAGCCTTGTCTGCAAAGCTATGGAGAGGATCATAATGGAACTCATAAATAAAGACATTGGGGACCTACAGACACTGGATCCTACCCAATTTGGCTTTGTCAAGGGCAGATCCTGCCTCTTGAACTTTTGAAACAGTCACTAAGGCCATTGATGAGCATCATAGAAAAGCTCACCAGCTTAGATGTAAACCCATATGTCACAAGATGGGTTGCAAACTGGCTCAAGGACAGAACACACAGGGTTAGAGTTGCTGGTGCCATGTCAGACTCTAAGCCGGTCACAGCGGGTGTCCCACAGGGCTCAGTCCTGGGCCCTCTTGTTCGGCATTTATTTTTCTGAAGTGCAGGCAAACATAGGGGATTGTGGCTGACAAAATTTGCAGATGACTGCAAACTGGGCACCATAATTGACACTCCATCGGACACAGACATCCTCCAGAAAGGTCTCATAGAAATGGATAACTGGTGCCAGAGCCATGGCCTTAAGCTAAATGCCAAAAAATGTATAGTCATACCCTTTGGGAAAAACAAGGTAACCCTAATTACCACATAGGTGGTAATCCATTAAACACGGAAGAAGTTATCAGGGACCTGGGGACCCAAGTTGACAGTAACCTCTCTTTGACACTCACATTGCCAAAGTGGTTAGGAAGACCTTCTGCATTGCCCACCTGATCATGAAGGGATTCACATCCAGATCAGGAGAGGTCATTGTACCCCTGTACTCTTCACTTATCAGACCAATGATTGAGTACAACACCCCATTCGGAATGTACCTTACCCGACACCTGCAGCAGTTGGAAAGACCCCAAACGTTCCTCACCAAAAGAATAAAGGCTCAAACATATGTCATACGATGCCCGACTGAAGAAACTCCAGCTCTATTCAGTCGCATACCATCTGCTCAGAGGTGATCTGTGCCTGACATACAAGGCCATGTCCAACCCGAATTAATGGACATGCTCCACCTCAAAAATCCAAATCCACCAGAGCCACGAGAGCAAGAGACTTAAACCTCAACACGGATATAAATAGGACATGCTGGAGGGACAGATTCATCACCCAGAGACTCCCTACACTATGGAACAGAATCCCAGTCCATGTGAGGCAGAGCCCCTCACTGACTCTGTTCAAGAGAAATCTTGACGAGTGGATGGGAGATTGTAGGAATCATCTCTGTATCACTGCTGGACAGAGGCACAGCAAACTAATGGGTATAGTATTCTCATCCTAAGGGGTGGTGAAAGCCACACACACTCTGGCTAGGCTTATAAATGCCCTAGGGCAGATAGCCTAGTATGAACCTATGAACCTAAAATGTGGATGACAATCAACTGTTTTAACGATCAACTTGCCAAAAATTAGTGGGTATATATAATGCAAAAACTGGAAATAGACATTTAAAAAGCTGACATATGTAATAGGTGGGTATCATAACTTCTTACCATATTGGCTGCACTTTCTCTATTTGAAATGTAAATAGCCTCATGGGTATAGATAAACAGGTAAGAACATTGAATTATATTAGGAAATAGAGTGTGCAAGTATACATTTTAAAGGAGACACATTTAAAAATAAGTAAGCATCTAAATTTGATAAGGAAAGGATTTTAGGATAGACATTAGGCAGAATATCAGGGACAAAGGAAAAGGGGAGTACTTATAATTGCTAGAAGAGCTTCAGTAGTGGTAGAAGAGGGAAAATATAATGGTAGATTTGTTGTAGTAAGGGGCTACTGGCAAGGGAGGAGGATTATGCTGGTGTGTATTTATATTCCACCTAAAACCACTATTGTGGAGCTTAAGAAATTTTTGGGAGAAGTAATTAGCTTTCAGCAGGAAATATTACTTACAGGTGGGCACTAGAACTTGATTTGCAACAGTGAGGATTTACCTGGGAGACCTAGAAGGGAAAATATAAAAAAGGGTAGATTTCTGAAAAAATTATAAAAAATATTTGATAAGGAAGATGTGAATTCAGTAGGAAGTCTTGCGAAATATACATATTCCCTAAGGTACAGTAACTGGGATAGATTAAACAGGAAATGTTATGTTCGCCTTAATTCTTGATGGTTGGGTTCGGAACCGAGCATCGGTTTTGACTCAGCCTACTACAAAAGCTCGAGGGCTTTCACTGGCTCGAGGCTATCCCCTATTCCATGATGCAATGGGAAGAAAACCCAGATCTCGTTTGCCACTCAAGCGATCGAGAGGTGTTTCTGCTGGCTCGTTGGCTAAGTAGTAATTTTTTCATTGTTGTTGAAATTCTTATTGGTGTTTTTGGCTATAATAATTCTTTAGATAACCTTCCTGTCAAGTGTGAGTAGTTTCTAGTACTTTTTTTTGTCTTAGCTGTTTGTTTCCCCCGTTTTTTCTGGCCTTACGGTATCCCGAGAGAGACCCGTTTAAGTTAGAGGGCTCTCTGTGGCCCATTTAAATTAGAGGGTCACTTCCCTTCCATGCGTGTGTTGTTTCCCCTTCTCTGAGAAATTCCGTTTAAGTTCGAGGATTTTCTCTTTCTCTTTCTCTGTTTTCTTCTTATAGTCTCTGTATATATATATATAAAAAAGAAAGTATTTTCTCTTTACTTAGTGCAGTGTGCCTTGTTTCTGTTTGATTCATTTGATAGTTTACTGGCTTTTTGATAGCGCATAGTACAGTACATTGTGACTATATTTTTAGATGCAGAGTTTGGTATCTTCTTAGGCTTTACCTATTATTCTGTGTGTGCCTATCTTGTTAAAGTTTAATTGTTGTAGACTGCAAAGTAGACAGGATGTCTAAAGAACAGAAAGATAAGGAAACTAGACAGGATTTAAGAAGTGTGACCGCTGTAGTCAGAAGATGTCGATCACAGACGGTCACACTAGCTGTGTATATTGCCTTGGTGCTCTCCACCTGCAAGATCCCTGTACTATTTGCCATGGCTTCAGTGCAAGGATCTTGCTCAAGCGCAAAAATAAACTCATTGTTAGGGGCTTGCTGAAGGTTCCATTTACAGAAGATCTTCAAATCCCAGAGCTCCAAATCTCTTCATCGTCCTCTTCAAGATCTGAAAAAAGCCATAAGTGGCCTGCTGTTTTGGTTCTAGCATCAGAACCATCCAAAAAAGTTGTTGCTTTGGAGCCAAGGGTTCTCAGTTCCGTTAAAGCAAAACCTCCCTCTTCGGCTCCATCTGTGTGATGCAAAGATATGGTTTCCAGTATGGGAGCCAGTTACTCCTACGTTGAGATTGCCCATATTGGAAAGGGCAAGATGTTATGTAGTCCTATCTCGCCTACATTCTTACTCGTGGTTTCGGAGCCGAATATCGACTACGACTAGGCCGATTTTACTAGCTCAAAGTCTCTCATTGGCTGGGCTAAGCAGGTGTCCCATGGTGCACTGCTCCATATTCCCAGATCTTGTTTGCCGCTCGTGTAGCTAGGACATGGTCTCTCTTGGCTGTGGCTAAGTACCTTCTGTTCTTGATTTAAGAGAAGTTTGATTCGGTCAAAAGCTATTTTCATAGCTATTGTTTAAATCTGTCTCATTTTGTCTGGTGTGTTAGGCTTTGTGATTGTGAGATTTTTGTGTGGTATCCCTCTTACTGTTCCCTGGGCTAGGCCCGTTTCAGTTAGAGGGCCTAGTTCTCCTCTGTTCCTTCTGTATTCACCCCAAACCATTTAAATTAGAGGTTTTGGCTACCCTCTCCTTCTGTTCCTATCCATTGTTTAATTGTGCTAGAGTTTGTGTACGTTTGATCGCTGTTTTGGTGTTGGTTACCTCAGTGTTCCCGACTTTATGGAGTTGAACGCCTGATGTTCATCGTGTTACACTGCTGCAGTCATCACACTTGGGTTATCTGCCATCAAGCGGTACCACAGTCGGCCCGAGTTCCATAGTCTTGGTCTGGCATCGGTTGCTGTCGCTTCTTCCCTGACGTCAGTGCGACAGGGGTATTAAAGAGGCTGCCGACGCCATTTTCTTCCGTCTTTCTTGCAGCGCGGTGCCCGAAGCAGAAGCAGTTCGCAAGTGCCGGTCAGCCGACTCCTGAGATTTTCAAATCGAATTTCAGACCGAAGCCTTCAATAAAGCTAAGTACCCCATTGGGGAACCTTTTCTTTGCCTCAGTCTGATGTCAGAAAAAGTTAATTGCATTTCTTGTGGGAAGCAAATACCTCATAAGGATTTTCATTCTTATTGTATCCCTTGCCTAGGCCCAGACCACAACGTCACAGGTTGTCGGTTTTGTGCTAGGTTTAACAAACAAACTATTAAACATCAGTTTGATTTCACCTGGCATTATTTTGGTAGAAAATTTAATTATACCATGCCGTCAGAACAACCGACGACCAGGATGCATAAAAAGCGCAAAGATAAGGACAGGCAGCCGAGACCCAAACCAGACACCGAGGCCTCTGCTAGGCCAGTCACCGGTTCTCCTGTTTTCAGTGAGGCGCCTACGTAGCCCCTGACGACCGCTGATTTAGAACCCCAACCTGCATCCGACTCCCAAGTGGAGATTGCAGGGCCTCCAGAGCCTTTATCTTTAGGCCCTTCCGACTCCATGGCTGAAGGGGATTCCAGTGCAGTTGAAAGGCCGTCAGTTGCTGAAGGTGTCTTCAGACCAACTACACTTACTATTCAATCCTTTGCAAAACTGAAAACTCCATTAAAAGTAAGGAAGCCTGTACAGCAGTCTCCAGTGCAAGGCCCCATGCCTAAGGAACAGATGCTTAAGATGGCCAAAGACTTAATTACCCTAATCGGATTCCCATCCCCCACCTGACAAAAGGCCTAGACAGGAGGAGGACTACGCTTCCTCTGACCAGGTTTCCATTACCTCAGATTCTTCTGAGAAACAGGAGTACTCTTTTTCCCCCTTATGAAGACTCTGATGCTGAAGAGTCTATTCCTTCAGCATCTCCCCCAGAAGACTACTCTTTTGGGGAAACTTTACATACCATGAGGGAACATTTCCACTGGGAAGGCCAGGATTACTCTGATTCTAAGAAAAGGCTCCGAGAGTTCCTCTTACTATCCCAGCACAGACCCCTTGCTATTCCACCTGTGTTAGACATTGTGGATGATATTTATTCAGAATCTAGCCTTAACCCAGATTCATTACCTCCTGCACCAGCCAAACCAGACAGATACTACAGAGTCCCCCTGACCCACATAAATTCCTATATAAAAGCCCTGTTGCTGACCCAGAAACCATTTCCCGGGGTCCCAAAGGGGTTAAGGCCTATATTGCTAAAAATCCTGTACCGACTGAAAGGGATTCTAGAGCACTAGACAGATGAGGAAAGAAAGTATACACCTCAGCTACTCTAGCTCATTTGAGGGCCTTAAATTGCCAGTTTCACATGCTGAAATATCAACAATATTTGATGTCTCAATTAAAACAAAAAATGAGCACACATACAGAGCAGCCTGATTACAAGGAAATGCAAGATTTGTTGCATGCAGCAGAACAAGTGGGAAAACATACTTTGCAATGTGGATTTGATTAATTGGAAGCCTCTTGCAGAGCAGCTGTAACAGGGTCTGTCATTCGTAGGCATGCTTGGTTAAAAGAACAAACTTTACCTGATCATGTTAAAGCAACGTTATTGGATGCACCCTTACAGCAGGCTGTTTTATTTGGTGTGAAAGCAGAAGAGGTTTTAAAGAAAATGGAGGATAAGGCAAAATCTATAGAGACGGTCAAGGGTTTTTTTACAGGTTCAACCCCCTCGTTTCAAGCAGAAATTGGCCAAGCAAAAACTGGTCCTTTCCAACTTCTGACAGACCACAGAGGGGCAAATACAGACACCCAAGGGGCAGAGGTTAGCCACAAGGCTCTTACAAGCCACGACAATGGGGTGCCACAACCCAGAAAGGAGGAGAAGACAGGTCTCAAACTATCAGAAGACAATCACAATGACTTACCCCTCAGACTGCCAAGCAAATCACTCTTGGCAGCTCCCTTGGGAGGAAAACTTGCACTTTTTGCAGACAATTGGCACATCATCACAAAAGACAAATGGGTCCTAAATATTGTAACTCAAGGATTCAGGTTCCACTTTCACACTTTACCAAGGATAAAAGGAATGCCAAACCTGCCATCAAATCAACAGGCAGAGGCTCAAAGACAAATTACAGCACTCATGGACATGAGAGCCATTCAACAGGTTCCTACAGAGGAGCAAGGACAAGGATTTTACTCAAGACTCTTTCTGGTTTCCCGAAAGGACTAAGCCTGGAGACCCATTCTGGACCTTTCAGTTCTAAACACATACCTGGAAGTACCCAAATTCAAGATGCTCACACTACAGCAACTTCTTCCCATGCTAGGCAAGAAGGCTTGGCTAGTAACATTGGACCTCAAGGAGGCATACCTGCATGTCCCTATCAGACAAAATTGCAGAAGATACCTCTGATTTATAGCAGGTACAACTCATTACTAATTCTCTGCACTGCCCTTTGGCTTATCTACTGCACCCAGGGTCTTCACAAAATGCCTGGCACCAGTAATTGCATACTGCAGACAAAGAGGAATCCAAATATATCCATACCTGGACGGCTGCCTTATTCAAGCAGACAGCAAGGACATTCTTTTAAAACATCTGGCATTTGAAAAACACCTACTAAGTTGCCTAGGGTACACAGTAAACGAAAAGAAGTCAAAACTAGTGCCCTCACAAAATGTAATATTCCTGGGTGCCAGCTTAAATACAATGGCCCAGATGGCTTATCTCACACCAGACAAGCAAGGACAACTGACTCAATACTTCAAAATGATGGCAACAAAGACTCAACTCCCTGCAAGAAAAATTCTGCAGGACTTGGGATTCATGGCATCTTGCATACTACTAATACCATATGCCAAACTGCATATGAAGAAATTACAATGGTACCTGAAAAGCGTATGGACTCAACACAGCCACAGCTTGGAAACCACAATACCACTAATTCCTTGCCTTCAACAGGAGTTTCTATGGTGGTCTCAGGCATGTCACCTCAACAAGGGGCAGCCTTTCACCTTGCCCACAGCCAGGCAAACAATGACAACAGATGCATCGGATTACGCCTGGGGAGCACACATGGCAGGACGGTGTATTCAGGGCAAATGGTCTGCAGATCAAATGCATCTCCACATCAATCAAAAAGAGATGCTAGCTGTACAAAATGCCCTAACAGCTTTCAAGGACCTCCTACATCCAGGACAACTTCTAATAAAGATGGACAACACCACAGTGATGTGGTACATAAACAAACAAGGGGGCACATATTCCTACCCTCTATGCAGGCAAACAATAACTTTGTGGAACACAGCACTGACCTACCAAGTACTACAAGCACAATTCCTACCAGGAAAGAAAAATACATTGGCAGACAAACTAAGCAGAAATATCATGGATCCTCACGAGTGGAAACTAGACCCACAAGTATTCACAATGATAACTCAAAAATGGGGGAGACCAGACATAGATCTGTTTGCCTCCCCCCAAAACTACCAACTGTGAAAATTTTGCACAAGGACATACCACACACTAGCTTGGAAAGTGGACGCCCTCTCATTCAGTTGGAAAACACTAACAGTGTATGCCTTTCCTCCACTGCCTCTTCTGGCAAAGGTGTTGCTAAAAGCCAGATTAGAGAGGCCACAAATGATGCTCATTGCTCCAGACTGGCCACGCCAACACTGGTATCTAATTTTAAGGAACATGGCTCAAGGCCCACCTTGGATTTTACCTCAAATTCCTCACCTGCTGATTCAGCAACACAGTCAGATTCTACACAGCCAGCTCAAGACTTTAAATCTGGCTGCATGGCAGATTATCTAAACAACCAGTCACCACTTCTCTCTACAGCTGTTATGGATGTCATTCTGGAGGCTAGGAGACCCAGCACCAGGAAAACCTACTCAGACAAATGGAAAAGATTCTGCGCCTGGAACCAGGCTAAAGGCCAAAATCCTCTTGTCCCAAATATTCCTCAGATTCTGCAATATTTAACTGAGATGTTGCACAAAGGCCTTTCTTTTTCATCTATAAAGATCCACGCTTCAGTTATTTCAGCTCATTACAACATGAATCCTCCTATTTTTTCACATCCATTATTAAGACAGTACCTCAGAGGGGCTAAGGACTTAAGACCGCCCCAAAGAGCACCAACACCAACTTGGGACCTCAATTTTGTTTTGGAAAAACTTACGCTACCGCTATTCGAGTCAGCCTTTTCAGCTGATTTACAATTTTTATCATGGAAAACTGCCCTGCTGCTAGCAATAACTTCAGCACGAAGATTCTCAGAGCTACAGGCCCTAATGGCAGTGGAGCCTTTCATCATTTTTCATCAAGACAGAGTCTCTTTACGAACTAACCCTTCCTTTATGCCAAAGTTAGTATCCAGTGTGGCTCTAAACCAAACCATTCATTTACCCACCTTTTATCCATTGGACATTCACAGGCAATTACGTTTCTACTTGGATAAAACAAAGGTTTTCAGAAAATCTGATCAGCTCTTTGTATCCTGTGCTGCAGGATCTCAAGGAAAGCCCATATCAAAACAGACCATTTCAAAATGGATAGGACATTGTATCTGTTTCTGCTACACACACCATGGGAAACCTGTACCTGGTAACATTAAACCTCATTCCACCAGGGCTACAGCAACATCAGCAGCCTTCCTCAGAGGGGTACCCACCAAGGATATTTTGGAATCTGCAACTTGGAGTTCAGTGCACACCTTCACCAAGCGCTACCACTTACATCTATACTCAAAAATCAGAGCTGGCTTTGCCACTGCAGTTTTAGAGGGCCTACTAGCTTCTCCAAACCCTGTTTAGTACCAACCGCCCAGCCTTAGCTTTGGGATTCAACCCAAGTGTGATGACTGCAGCAGTGTAACATGATGAACATAGTACAGTTTTGTACCTACCATAAATGTAGATGTTCGAGTGTTCACATTGCTGCAGTCCAGGTTACACTCCCACCTCCCCCTCTTCTTACCTGGGTTTTATCTATAGCTCCCTATTTATACAATCTCTAAGATGTATTTCTATGTGGTGTATTTGCTTACAGCTGTAGCTATTGTTTTCTACTTCTGTAATTTACTTAGGATTATGTATTGCCTTCCTATTTGGGGGCACCTGACATCTGGGGAAAGAAAAACTGAAGAAAATGGCTCTTTTATACCCCTGTCGCACTGACATCAGGGAAGAAATGACAGCAACCGACGCCGGACCAAGACTTTGGAACTCGGGCCGACTGCGAGACCGCCTGATGGCAGATAACCCAAGTGTGTTGACTGCAGCAGTGTGAACACTCGAACATCTACATTTATGGTAGGTACAAAACTGTACTTTCTTGTTCTGACTTGGTTTTGCATTGTGAGCGCAGTAGTTAAAACGTCTAAGGATACGAAGGAGCATAAACCTTCGGGATTTAAAAAGTGCTCCAAATGTGGGTACAAAATGTCCATAACCGATGGACATTCCATTTCTGTCTACTGCTTAGGAGCCATCCATCTGCAGGAATCCTGTAGCTTTTGTCATGCGTTCAGCCCTAGAGTTCTCCAAGAGAGAGAGAATAAGCTAATCTTAAAGGGACTTTTAAAACCCTCTTTTGAAGAGGCTATGGATTCGGCTTCCAGTGGCAAGTCTAAATCTGGCAAGTCAAAAAAAGAAATCTCCAGCTCAGTCAGCTTCATCGGAGCCATCGGAGAAAATGTCTAAAACTGCATCAACCTCCTCAGCTCCACTGTCCTTGGGGCCGCAGGAAGGATCGGTATCTATGGAACTGGCGTCGGTTCCAATTGTATTGGAACCTCCTAGGAGCCGATCGCCCAGTCTCAAACCTACTTCTCCTGAGAGGAGATCGCATTCTCCATCCCTGTCCTCCAAATCCTCCAGGACCCTTTCGGGTGTGGATGTGGATGTGGATAGGGTGGTTCAGAGGCTCCTCCAGTCACCGGTTTTGGCAAAATTGTTTTCGGCTCTGACTCAGTTGGCTCCGGAGCCCATCCCGACACCTTCTTCGATCATTCCTCCTCCGAGCACATCTCTGTCTTCGGAGCCAGAGTGATGTTCATCGTGCTATGCTGCTGCAGTCATCACAATTGGGTTATCCTGCCATCAGGTGGTCCCGCAGTCGGCCTGAATTCCAAAGCCTTGGTCCAGCGTCGGTTGTCGTCGCTTCTTCCCTGACGTCAGTGTGGCAGGGGTATAAAAGAGGCAGCCGACGCCATTTTCTTCAGTTTTTCTTGCGCGGTGCCCGAAGCAGAAGCAGTTCGCAAGTGCCAGTCGGCCAGCTCCTGAGATTTTCAAACAGAATTTCAGCCGAAGTCTTCTGTAAAGCTAAGTACCCCGTTGGGGAAACTTTTCTTGCCTCAGACCGATGTCAGACAAAGTTAATAATTGTATTTCTTGTGGGAAGCAAATACTTCATAAGGATTTTCATTCTTATTGTATTCCTTGCCTAGGCCCAGACCACGACGTTTCTGGTTGTAGGTTTTGTGCTAGGTTCAATAAACGCACTATTAAGCGTCTGGATGATACCGCCCGACATAATTTTGGCAGAAAATTCAACTACATTATGTCGTTGGAACCTCCGACTACCGCTATGTTTAAAAAATGCAAGGACAAAGACCGGCATCCTAGACCTAAACCAGATACCGAGGTCTCGGTTAGGCCTGCCGCCGGATCTTCAGTATTCAGTGAGGCGCCTACACAGCCCCTGACTACCGCAGATTTAGAAAATAAAACTACCTCTCAGTCAGAATCTACCGGGCCACTGGAGCTGGTTCCTCCTCAACTCACGGACGCCAGCCCTGGCGGCGATCCGGAGACTATGGACAGGCCTTCGGTTTCAGAATGCGTCTTTGAACTGACGACTCTTTCCATTAAGTCATACGCTAAGCTTCCAAAGGTTAAGAAACCGGGTCCACAGACTCCCATACAGGCCACTATGCCTAAAAAACAGATGCTCAAAATGGCGGAGGACCTGATTACCCTTATCAGAGGTTCCCAGCCCCCTCCTGACAAAAGGCCTAGACTGGAGGAAGATTTACCTCCTGACCAGGAATCCATTTCCTCAGCAGACTCTGAGGAACAGGATTACCCCTTCCCTCTCTATGAAGACTCAGATGCTGAGGAGTCTATTCCCCCCCTGAAGACTTCTCTTTTGGGGAAACCCTGCACACCATGAGAGAGCATTTCCACTGGGAAGGACAAGATTACTCTGACTCCAAGAAAAGACTCCGTGAGTTTCTTCTTTTGCCTCAGCATAGACCCCTAGCCATTCCTCCTGTTTTGGACATTCTGGATGATGTCTACACTGAATCCAGTCTAAATCCAGATTCCTTACCTCCAGCACCACCTAAACCAGACAGATACTATTGAGTCCCTGACTCTCACAAGTTTTTATATAAAAGCCCTCCTGCAGACCCCAGAAACCATTTCCCAGGGTCCAAAAGGGGTTAAGGCCTCTACTGCTAAGAATCCTCTACCTGCGGAAAGAGATTCCAGTGCATTAGAAAGATGGAGGAAAAAGTGTATACCTCTGCCACTTTGGCCATGAGGGCATTAAACTGCCAATTCCACATGATTAAATACCAGCAGTACTTGCTTACTCAGTTACAACAGAAAATGATCCCTCAAACAGATCAACTAGATTTCAAAGGGATGCAAGATTTGTTGCATGCAGCAGACCAAGTGGGAAAACATACCTTGCAGTGTGGTTTTGATTCTTTGGAGGCCTCATGTAGAGCAGCAGTCACAGGGTCTGTAATACATAGACATGCTTGGCTAAAAGAGCAGACCTTACCAGAACATGTCAAAGCAAAGTTGCTGGATGCTCCACTGCAAAAGGATGCGTTATTTGGTGTCAAAGCAGAGGACGTTTTAAAGAAGATGGAAGAAAAGGCAAAATCAATGCAGACAGTTAAAGATTTTTTACAGGTACAACCTCCTCGCTTCAGCAGAAACTGGCCATCAAAAAAATGGTCCTTTCCTGCTTCAGACAGACCCCAAAGGGGCAGGTACAGACACCCTAGGGGCAGAGGCCAGGCAGAGGGTACCTTCAGGCCTAGACAATGGCAAAAAACAACACAAAGAAGGGGAGATGACAGATCTCAACCCTTCAGAAAACAAACTCAATGACTTTCCTCTTCACCTGCCAAGCATAATTGCCCAGGCAGCACCTCTAGGAGGAAAACTGGCTGTTTTCCCACAAAATTGGCACATCATAACAAAGGACAAATGGGTTCTGGATATTATTACCCGAGGCTGCAGATTTCATTTTCACACTTTACCACGGATGAGAGGCTTGCCAAATCTGCCAACAAACCAATGGGCAGAGGCACAAAAGCAAATTTCAGCTCTCATGAACATGAAAGCAATTTAAAAGGTACCTGCAAAAGAGCAAGGTCAAGGATTTTACTCAAGACTGTTTCTAGTACCAAGAAAGGACAAAGCCTGGAGACCCATCTTAGACCTTTCAATTCTAAACACGTACCTGGACATTCCCAAATTCAAAATGCTCACACTACAGCAACTTCTTCCCATGCTGGGCAAGGAGTCTTGGCTGGTAAAGTTGGAACTCCAAGAGGCATACCTGCATGTCCCTATCAGACAAGATTGCAGAAGATACCTCAGATTTTTGGCAGGCACAACGCATTATCAATTCTCTGCACTGCCCTTTGGCTTATCTACTGCGCCCAGAGTATTCACGAAATGCCTGGCATCAGTAATTGCATACTGCAGACAGCGAGGAATACAAATTTATCCATATCTGGACGACTGCCTGATCCAAGCGGAGAGCAAAGACATCCTACTACAGCATCTGGCATTTGTGACAAAGTTGCAAAGTTGCCTAGGGTACACAGTAAACAAAAAGAAGTCAAAACTAATACCCTCACAAGAAATAATTTTCCTGGGTGCCAGCTTGAATACAATGACCCAGATGGCTTACCTCACGCCAGACAAGCAAAAACAACTGGCTCAGTGCTTCAAAAACATGGCAACTTTTACCCAGCTCACTGCAAGGAAATTCCTGCAGGCATTGGGGTATATGGCATCCTGCATTCAACTAATTGCATATGCAAGGCTACATATGAGAAAACTACAATGGTACCTAAAAAGTGTATGGTCCCAGCACAGACACAGCCTCGAAGCAACTATAACTCTCATTCCCTGACTTCAAAAAGAGTTTCTATGGTGGGCTCAAGCATGCCAAGCAAACAAGGGCCTTCCTTTTGTCTCACCTCCACCAAGCCAAACCTTGACAACAGATTCATCAGACTACGTCTGGGGTGCACACATGGCAGGACAATGCATACAGGGCAAATGGTCTGCAACCAAAGGCAGCTACACATCAATCAAAAGGAGATGCTAGCTGTAAAAAATGCACTAACAGCCTTCAAGGACCTTTTCCATCCAGGACAACTTCTAATAAGGACGGACAACACCACAGTTATGTGGTACATAAACAAGGAGGGACGCACTCCTACCCACTATGCAGACAGGCAATGGACTTGTGGAACACAGCATTAACTTACCAAGTACAACTGTAAGCACAATTCCTGCCAGGAAAAGAAAACATTTTGGCAAACAAATTAAGCAGAAATTTGACAGAACCTCATGAGTGGAGACTACACCCACAAGTATTCTCAATGATAACTCAAAGGTGGGGACCGCCAGACATAGATCTGTTTGCCTCAACCAACAATTGCCAGCTACAAAAATTTTGCACAAGGACTTACCATCCCTTGGCCTGGAAAGTGGATGCCCTATCATTCAGTTGGACACCATTGTCAGTCTACGCCTTCCCACCTCTGCCTCTACTCACCCAGGTATTACTGAAAACCAGATCAGAGAGACCACAGATGATCATCATTGCCCCGGACTGGCCACGTCAACACTGGTACCCACTACTACGAAACTTGACTCACAGCCCTCCATGGATCTTACCTCAATTCCCTCTGCTGTTAACCCAACAAAACTCTCAGATCCTTCACAGTCAGCTAAGGACCTTAAATCTAGCTGCATGGAAAATACCTTAAATTATCAAACAACACTTCTCTCAGAGGACGTCCAGAATGTCATTTTGGAGGCCAGGAGGCCCAGCACCAGAAAAAAATTACTCAGACAAATGGAAAAGACTTTGTGTATGGAACCAGGCCAGAAGCCTAAATCCTGGCATCCCAAATATTCCGCACATACTCCAATATCTGAGATGCTACACAAAGGTCTTTCTTTCTCATCCATAAAGATCCATGCTTCAGCCATTTCAACTCAATATGATACGGTTCCTCCCATTTTCTCTCATCCTTTGCTAAGGCAGTTTCTCAGAGGGGCAAAAAATATAAGACCCCTCAGAAAACCACCTACTCCAACTTGGGATCTAAATTTTGTTCTGGAAAAGTTAACACTTCCTCCTTTCAAACCAGCCTTTACAGCAGAGCTTCAATACTTGTCATGGAAGACAGCCCTGCTGCTGGTTATCACCTCAGCACGCAGAGACTCAGAACTGCAGGCACTTATGGCAGTGGAACCTTTCATCATTTTCCATGAGGACAGAGTATCTTTACACACCAACCCTTCTTTCATGCCAAAGGTAGTATCCAGTGTGGCTCTCAATCAGACCATACACTTGCCCACCTTTTATCCAAACCCACAGAATAAAGGAGAAAGACTCCTTCACTCTTTGGACATTCACAGACAGTTACATTACTATTTGGACAGGACAAAGGCCTTCAGAAAATCTGACCAACTCCTTGTATCCTATGCACCAGGCTCAGAAGGAAAGGCTATTTCAAAACAGACCATCTCCAAATGGATAGCACATTGCATCCACTTTTGCTACTCACACCACGGGAAATCAGTGCCTGCTAGTATTAGGTCTCACTCTACCAGGGCTACAGCAACCTCAGCAGCCTTCCTCTGAGGAGTCCCAACAAAGGACATTCTGGAGGCAGCTACCTGGAGTTCAGTGCACACCTTCACCAAGCATTACCACCTTCCTCTGTACTCAAAAACCAGAGCTGGGTTTGCCACTGCAGTTCTGCAGGGCATCTTAGCTGCATCTAACCCAGTTTAACTCCTACCACCCAACCATAGCTTTGGGACTCTACCCAAGTGTGATGACTGCAGCAGCATAGCACGATGAAAATAGTACAGTTTTGTACCTACCATAAATGTAGATGTTCGAGTGGTTATGCTGCTGCAGTCCAGGTTACCCTCTCTCCATCCCCTCTTCCTAACAAGGCTTTTCTTATACCTCCATGTACTTCTACCTTTGGGATGCATGTCTATATGGTGTATTTGCTTACAGGTAGTACCATTGTTTTGCCCTAAGGTATGTTTTGCAAGCTTCTTATTTTGCCTTCTTAGTTTGGGGCACCTGACATCTGGGGCAAGAAAAACTGAAGAAAATGGCGTCGGCTGCCTCTTTTATACCCCTGCCGCACTGACGTCAGGGAAGAAGCGACGACAACTGACGCCGGACCAAGGCTTTGGAATTCAGGCCGACTGCAGGACCACCTGATGGCAGGATAACCCAAGTGTGATGACTGCAGCAGCATAGCCACTCAAACATCTACATTTATGGTAGGTACAAAACTGTACTTTCCGTGCCGTGTGATGTTTCTAGGCCGGTTCCGATGCCCCATTCGGCTCCATCGGTACTGGCATCGGCTCCGACCCTGTCAGCTCCGTCCTCTGGGTTCGGGACTCGGGACTCTTCGGTCGGGCCCGAGGGGGACATCTCGGGACCTATTTCGGTTCAGAGTCTCTCTCTCGGTGCTTCGGCTCGGGGAACTCTGACTCCTGTCATGGCCTCAGAGACTGGACTCGGGGGGGGGGGTCTTCGAGGCTATGCAGACTGCGCTGGCTAGATCGTCAGCTACATCAGGCGGGTCGGTCGCTCTGTCCCCCACCACTACAGTGAGAGCTTCTGATCACCACCCGTCCATGGCCAGCAGAGCACCAGGGCCTAGGGATACCCCCACGAGTGGTCCCCAAATTTCTGAGGGTCCCTCAGTGTTCATGCCTGAGGAGCCCCCCAGAAAGAAAACGTGCAAGAGGAAGCACATAGACTCCCAAGATGAGTCCCTCACCTCTGATACTGACCTCGAGGAATCGGAGGGGTCCCCCAAGTCATCCTCTGATGATGTTTCCTTCTCCGATATCCTGGAGATACTGAAACAAAGAGGTGACTGGCCTTCCAAAGCCCCTTCCGAGGAGGAGTCCATATTCCTTAAGGCTTTTGGTACTTAACCCTCCGCCTCCTGGGTGTCTCCACCCTTCGACGAACTCCTTGACCTGATTTGTCGGAGAGTGTGGGAGAACCCTGATTCTGTGGAGCCCGTGCCCAGGCGTCCCAACAAGTTTCTTTCCGCCCCCCCAGGGCAAAGAGTTTCTGTCTAAAGGAGCCCCTGTAGATGCTATGGTGGTGGTGGCAGCCACCCAGAAGGAAGTAGCAAAGTCTTCCTCCCCTGTCCATCCTCCTAACAAGGAGTCTAGGACCATGGATCGGTATGGGAAATGTACCCTCTCGTCAGCAACCTTTACATTACTGTCACAGAATTATCTGTCTCACTTCACTCGACTCCAGAGAGATCTCCTCAAAGAGTTAGGAGATACTCTTGCGGGTAACATACCTGAGGCGGTGGCTCAGACGGTTAACGCCCAGGTCTCTACCCTCAACTCCATTGTTAACGCATCCATGTGGCTCATTTCGTATGCAACCGAGGGAGCAAGTAGGGCAGCAAGCTCAGGGGTCTCCCTTAGAAGGCAGGCCTGGCTGCGCCTGTGTCACTTTGCGGAGGCCTTCAAGTCTTCCTTCACTGACGCCCCCTTTGATGGTTCCTCCTTGTTTGGGACCAAAGTGAAAGACACCCTCACCAGGTGCGAGCAAGAGGGAAAGACCCTGTCTGCCATAGGGGTCAGTTTTTCCCTTCCTTCTAGGCCTTATCCCAAGGCCCAGCGGGGGGGGATGTGGTACAAGAAATCACAGATATTTCTTCCTGCCGCACAAGGTGAACCCCCCTCCAGAGGCAGGGGAGGGGGGGTTATTCAGGGAGATGTCGCCCCAGAGGCAGAGGGGGCCCCCGCAATTTGGGAGACCGCGATTCCTTTCGTGGCTCCCCATTCTCTCGTTCCTGAGGGTGTGCCCGACTGCGCTTATCTGGAGCCAGTTGGGGGTCAAATTTCCTTATATCCGGAAGCCTGGGAGAGCATTACCCAGGACCGATGGGTATTACGGATAATTTCTGGGGGTTATCTCATTCCATTCTCATCAGAACCCCCGCCAATCAGAAAAATCCCAGACATACCACCCAGTCAAAGGGATCAAGCAGCCTCAGAGGTCTCACAGCTGCTAAAAAAAGGAGCCATCCAGCGTGTCCCCTCAGACCAAATCGGATTAGGGACTTACTCAAGATTTTTTTTGGTGCCAAAAAGAACAGGGGACCTGAGACCCATACAAGATCTCAGCCAACTCAACAAACACGTACACAAGTCCAAGTTCCATATGGTCACACTACAATCGATTCTCCCATTGTTGGGAGAGGAGGTATGGATGTGCTCCATTGACCTCAAGGATGCTTACTACCATGTGAAAATGGACAGAGCATCCATGAGTCACCTACGCTTCTGGCTGGGAGCCAGTCACTTCCTGTTTTGAGCCCTGCCCTTTGGTCTCACCACAGGCCCCAGGGTGTTCACCAAGTGTATGGCAGTGGTGACGGCTCACTTGAGACGTCAGGGATTCCAGGTGTTTCCGTATCTGGATGACTGGCTCCTTACGGCTCGCACCAGGCATCAACTAGTTCAAACCAGGGAAGCTACCATCAATCTATGTCACCAGTTGGGCATAACAATAAATTGGGAACAATCTGCCTTATTGCCCTCCCAGCATGTCACTATTATAGGAGCAGAATTAGACACCATTCGACTGCGAGCATTTTTACCAAAAGAAAGGATCAGAGTATTACAACAATAGATACACATGCTGATGCCCCTGAGACAAGTGAAGGCAAGATGGGTTCTCCAACTCCTAGGGACCATGGCAGCAACAATCATGTTGGTCCCTCTAGCGAGACTACACATGAGAATTCTCCAGTGGCTCCTCTTTGTTCAATGGTCTCTCCAAAGACTCCCATCTTTCTCACGGACAGATGCAAGCAGGACCTCGGTTGGTGGCAGTGCACCAACAATTTGAATGGGGGAAAGACCTTCGTTCCACCCATCCCGGTTGCCACAGTGACCACGGACGTCTCCCAGATGGGGTGGGGGGGCATTATCTTGGTAGGACAGTCCATGGCACGTGGCAAGAACACGAGATACATTTGCATATAAACATCCTAGAGATGAGAGCAGTGCTTCTTGCGTTGCAGGCACTTCAGAGGGTTCTTCCTCTAGGGACGATTGCTATACACTCAGACAGACAACATGTCAGTAGTGTGGTATCTCAACAAGCAAGGGGGAGCCCAGTCTTACCCTCTGTGCAGAGAGGCCATGTGAGTGTGGCATTGGGCAGTAGCTTCCCAATGGCTTCTGGTGACAACGCACATTCCGGGGAAGTCCAACGTGATTGCAGACAGGCTAAGCAGAGCTGTCCTGATGCCTTACAAGTGGTCCCTGAATCACCTGGTTGCAGAGCGAATCTTTAGCAGGTAGGGTCAGCCTTGCTGCAACCTGTTTGCCAGCCCTCTCAATGCGAAATGCAGAAACTACTTCACGCTGATCCCCCCACAGGGGGAGTCACTCAGGGATGCTCTGGTTCACGATTGGCCCTCTGGTCTGCTTTATGCTTTCCCTCTGTTTCCCCTGCTGTCAAAGGTGATTCAGAAAGCACAATCCTTTGGAAGCAGAATCATTCTGATTGCTCCACACTGACCTCGTCAGGTTTGGTTCCCTTTTCTTCAGCAGTTCACTGTGGACACGCCTTGGACTCTGGACCCTCAACCAGATTTACTGGCACACATGTCGGGACAGCTCCACCCCTCCCTGATGACTCCGGTTGACAGCCTGACTACTCCACTTCCATTGTTAGTCAGACTTCATAATTTTTCACCGGAAGTGGTCCATATATTATCGTCCTCTCATAAACCATCCACTAGAAGATTTATTCTAGTAAATGGAAAAGGTTCTCTATCTGGGCACATACCAGAGGCATTGATCCTTACACAGCTCCAATAGATTCAGTCCTGGAGTTCTTGTCTATGCTTTTCCATCAGGGGACCGCATCAGCCACCATCAAAGTTCAACTGGCGGCGATATCTAATTTCCATGTAGCAAATGAACCTAGTCTCATGGCACATAGACTATGCAAAGCATTCCTCAAAGGTACTCTGTTGCTTCGTCCCCAGGTGTCCGAACCTGTCATGCCCTGGGATCTCAATTTTGTTCTACATGCCCTTACTTTACCACCCTTTGAGCATGCAGCTACCTGTGAATTGAAATTCTTGACATGGAAAACAGTCTTCTTAACAGCAGTCACTTCAGCGAGGCGGGTTTCGGAAATTCAAGCCCTCTCTATCAAGCCTTCATATTTAATCTTCCATAAAGATAGGGTCTCTCTAAGACCAAACCCCTCGTTCCTTCCTAAAGTGGCTTCCGTGTCTAACATAAATCAGTCCATTGAGCTGTCTGTTTTCTTCCTCCACTTTTCTAATGAGGCAGAATTTAGATTTCACCAATTGGATGTACATAGACAGTTACGCTTCTGTCTACACCGGACAAGAGATATCCGGAAGTCTGACCAACTTTTTGTCTCCTTTTCTGAAAACTGAATGGGTTCCCCGGTATCCAAGGTCACACTGTCTAGATGGATAGCCAGTTGTATCTCTTTCATCTATCAAGCAGGAGGTTAAAAATCTGCCATTTCCGGTCAAGGCACATTCTACTAGTGCTGTTTCTTCATCCACAGCCTACCAAGCCAGATTGTCAATAGATGATATATGTGCTGCAGCTACTTGGGCTTCTCCTCACACTTTTGTTTCTCATTACAAATTGGACATGGTCTCCAGGGGCAGGTCTTCCTTTGGCTCCACAGTTCTCAGGAGTATTTTCCTATGAGCCACCCAGGATGTAGGTGCTAGGGAGGCTGTCCCACGGGTAAGAATGTAGGGGAGATAGGACTACATAACATCAAGAAGTTATGTACTCACCATAACGTTCGATGTATGTAGTCCATCTTGCCTCACATTCTTACTTATCCCCCCACCTTCCCCCTTCCTGGAGGATCTGGAGGTTAGGTTGTCATCTACAGAGTTCCCTTGCTTAGCTTATTCTTTATATGGATGTGATGTGTGCATGGAGTACAAATGAGTTTCGCAGCAAACTAGATCTGGGGATATGGAGCAGTGCACCATGGGATACCTGCTTAGTCCAGCCAATGAGAGACTTCGAGCTAGTAAAATCAGATGAGTCGGAGCCGATATTTGGCTGCGAACCCATGGGTAAAAATGTGAGGCGAGATGGACTACATACATCGAATGTTATGGTGAGTACATAACTTCTTGATCTCTTTCAATTTCCTCCTGTTCCAACAGGAGTTTATCTGATGATGATGTGGAGAGGGTGGTGAAGAGACTGCTCCAAACACAGGCACTGTCAAAAATGTTATCATCTCTGGACCCAAAGGATTCAAAGCTATCCTGACTAACTCCTTCAACCTTGATTCCTCCAATGATCATTCTGGAGTTTTCAGAGCCAGAGATCATGGGTCCGATATTAGTGGAGGCGTCAGACCCGAGACCCCCTTTGGACTCTGTTCCAACATCTGCTCCGACTTCCTCGCATCCTTCGGATGCCGAGGAGTGTAGGAGCCAACGCTCACCGGCTGGACCCGGGGAGAGGAGTATACGACTCTACCCCTCGGCACTTCGACTAGGTTGAGCTTGGCTCCTACATCAGCTTTAGAGACACCCACTCTGCATCGGAGGTGGTCCTCGGCCTCTTCAGAGGGGAGGACCCATTCGGAGAGGGGCGATGGTGCTTTTGAGCTGGAGAGAGTGTTGGCCCCTCAGACAGCTCCACTCTCTGGCCCATGTTCTCTTCCCTCCCAGGAGCCTGTGTTGGTCTCATTATCACCCCCCCCAAGCATAGAGACCCTGAACCGCAGAAAGCCCCTTCAGGCAGCATCTCTTCCGAAACTTCACCAGTGTACCCCTCTGATGAAGTCCCTTGAAAGAGATTGCACAAGAGGAAGCACATAACCCTGAGTGTTTCACTTCAGATACTGACCTGAATGAGTCTGAAGGGTCCCCAAGGTCCCCCTCTGAGGATGTCTCCTTTGCTGACATCCTTGAGATCCTTAAACAGAGGGGTGGCTGGAAGTCCACCACCACTTCAGTGAATAAGTTTGTATACCTGGAAGGTTTTGGGTCTTGCCCCTCCATCTCCTGGGTGTCTCCCCCCTACAACCAACTAATATATATGATGTCCCATAAGGCTTGGACTTCTCCAGATACAATAGAACCTGTTCCGAGGAGGCCCAATAAGTTCATTACAGCTCCATCAGAGAAAGAATTCTTATCTAAAGGTGTCCCTGTAGATGCGATGGTGGTGGCGGCGGCCACTAAGAAGGAGTTGTCAGAAACCTTCTCTTCTGTCCATCCTCCAAACAAGGAGTCCCAGACTATGGACAAATATGGAAAGCGTACCTTTTCTTCAGTGGCCTTTACACCGAGGTTGCTGAATTACCTGACTCACTTTACAAGACATCAAAGAGATCTCCTAAAAGAGCTTGGAGATGCTCTTCAGGGTACTGTAGAGTCAGGGATTACTGATAAGGTTTCCTCTCACTCTCAACCCTAAACTCAGTGGTCAACTCCCCCATGCAACTGATCTCATACACTGCTGATGGAGCAAGCAGGGCTGCAGGTAGAGGAATATCCTTAAGGATGCATTCTTGGATGTGGTTATGCAACTTTGCGTAACCCTTCAAGTCTTCCTTCACCAATACCCCCTTTGATGGCTCATCTCTTTTTGGGCCTAAAGTGAAAGAGACGACCAGGTGTGAAGAAGAAGGGGAAAACGTCTGCCGTAGGTGTCCATTTTTCCATTCCCACTAGACCTTATGCTAAAGGTCAGAGAGGTGGAAAAATATGGCTCTGCAAGTCCCAGAAAGGTTTTTCCGACACAAGTGGTGACACTTTTCCCAGGGGCAGAGGAGGAGGTGGCAATGGAAGATGCCAACCTCGCGGCAGAGTGGGTCATCAGAATCAGGGCGACAGAGCTACGTTCTCTGGTAGGCCCTCCCAGCATTCCTGAAAGGAGACCTGCCTGCTCATCTCTGGAGGCAGTCAGGGGACGCTTGTCACTGTACCCAAATGCCTGGCTAGAAATCACTTAAGACAAATGGGTACAAACAATAATATCCAGAGGCTATTACATACCCTTTTCCACCACCCCTCCTATAAATCAGTCCTTTCCAGATATCCTACCTGCTCAGTTACACTGCACAACATCAGAAATACACAAGTTGCAGGAAAAAAAAGAGTCATCCAAAAGGTCCCCGGAGACCAGATTGGATCTGGAACTTACTCAAGGTTCTTTTTAGTTCCAAAAAAGACAAGGGGACTGGAGGCCCATTTTGGATCTCAGCAGATTGAACAGATCTGTAAAAAATCAATGTTCCGGATGGTGACACTGCAGTCTATATTCCCTTTCCTGGGGTAAGATGACTGGATGTGTTTGATAGATCTCCAGGATGCGTACTACCACATAAAAATGGACAGGCGATCCAGGAGACATGCTTTCGGCTGGGAGCCAGTCATTACCAATTTTGAGCCCTGCCCTTTGGTCTCACTACAGCCCCCAGAGTGTTCACCAAATGCATGGCAGTGGTTACGGCTCACTTGAGACATCTAGGATTCTGTGTGTTTTCATACCTAGACGACTGGCTCCTGTCTACACCAAGCATTTACTTCTGCAAGTGAGGGACAAAACCATACTTCTTTGCTCACGATTAGGCATTACGATAAATTTCAAACAATCTGCCTTGTTGCCCTCACAACGTATTACCTTTCTAGGTGCAGAGCTGAATTCAAAAGAGATGGTGGCAAAACTCTCACTAGAAAGAATTCAATCCCTACACCTTCAAATCAAGAGCTTGATATCGAGATGAAAAGTTCTGGCGAGACTCGTGTTACAGGCTCCGGGGACCATGGCGAGACTCGTGTTACAGGTTCTGGGGACCATGGTAGTGTCAATACTTCTAGTACCTCTAGCACATCTGCATGAGTCCTCCAGTGGTTACTCTTTGACCAATGGTCCATGCAAGATCTACCACTATTACACCAGATAATTACGGATACATGCAAGAAGGATCTTCTTTGGTGGCTTCAAACGAACCAGTTATTCTTGGGCCGCCCGTTTGTATTTCCACAACTGACAGCTGTACTAACCACGGATGCTTCCCAGATCGGGTGGGGGGGGCATTATCTGCAAAAGACTGTCCAAGGTTTATGGCAAGAGCATGAGAACCACCTGCATAGCAATGTCCTAGAGATGAGAGTGGTGCTGTATGCGTTGCGAGTATTTCAGGACTCTCTCCCAATAGGAACGATTACGATTCAAACAGACAACATGTCAGTAGTGTGGTACGTAAACAAACAGGGAGGAACCAAATCGTACTCCCTATGTCAAGAGGCACAATGGGTATGGCAATGGGCTGTCTCTTCTCAACATTTTCTGATAACAGTGCACATCCCAGGAAAATCCAATGTAATAACTGAAAAACTCAGCAGAGTGACTGTTTTGCCTCATGAGTGGTCCCTGAAACAAGAAGTTGCAGAAGAGGTCTTCCTAAAATGGGGCCAGCCTTGCTGCGACCTCGTTGCCACGTCCATGAATGCCAAATGCAGCAGCCACTTTGGTCTCATTCCCCGTCCAGGGAAGTCACAGAGGGATGCAGTCTTACACGATTGACCTCCGGGACTTCTTTATGCCTTCCCACCCTTCCCCTTGATACCCAAAGTACTTCAGAAAGCCAACACATTGAGAAGTACCATGATACTCATTGCACTATACTGGTCTTGTCAAATTTGGTTCCCCTTTCTCCGCGCCCATATTCTGCAGGAACTGTGGATTCTGGACCCAGTTCCAGACTTTCTGACCCACTCGGGAGCGTTCCATCCATCAATCCCAACACCTCCAGGCTAGTTGCTCAGCATAATGCAGCCGAGGTTATCCAAGTGCAACTAACTCTGGGCAAAACTGCAATCCAATTTGTAGCTTACTACAGATCAGCCACCATGCCCCAGGATTCCCACTCCTCTTTTCTTGATATACTGGAAAATATTAAGTTCAACCAAACACCCTTATAATAGGCGATTTAAACTACCCCACCATTAACTGGGAAAACTGCTCATGTACCAACTCCTTTGCTCAACGCTTTCTGGAATTCATAAACTCCAATGCCCTGGATTAACTTATCCACACCCCCACCAGGGGCAACAATATCCTAGATCTAGTCATTACCAATATGAGTGACTGGTGTTCCACACCTGAAGTCAATACCTCATTGGTCCAATCCGACCATAAGCTAATTACCCTTGATATCCACATCCTGCCTCCACCCCCCATTAAGGAAACAATGGTAAAAAATTTCTCTAAAGCCAACTTCATGCTTCTTAAGACAGAATTGGTGAACTTCTTGACACCCATGCAGATGGACAATACAGTTACGACTACTGAATCCTACACAATTGCACTTTATAAGCACTTACATGAGTGCATGGATCGTGCTATCCCAAACAGAACCAAGATGCTATCCTCCAAAAAAAGGAAGCCAATCTGGTGGTCCCCTGCCATAAATAAACTGTACAACAAAAGGAAGAAACTGTTGCAAAAGAGAGTAAAATCCCATGAGTGGAGGAGCTCCCTGGTCAGCCTCAGTAAGAAGCTGTGATCCCTGATAAAATCCTCCAAAGATAGTTATGAAAACAAAATTGCCACTGATTTTAAAGACAACCACAAAGCATTCTATAGCTTTGTCAAGAATTTCAATGGCAACACTCAGACCTGCTCTGAGTTACAGCACAATGGCACTAAATATACAGACCCAACTGATATTGCCAACATCCTGGCAGATAGGTTCAGTGCTAACTTTACCCCCCTCTCACCCCCTAAAGGGCCCATTTCTATACTGGAAGAATGCAAAGTTCCTGTAATGACGGCTGCACAGGTAAAAACCACACTCTCCAAAGCCAAGAACACAGCATCCATGGGACCAGACAATATCCTAGGCTGCGTTCTACACGAACTACAGAACAAACTGGCACCCCACTTAAGTACCATGTTCAATCATAGCCTCACCTCAGGCTTTTTGTGCCTGCTGAATGGCACACAGCAATGGTTATCCCACTCCACAAGGGGGGAGCCAACATGGACCCCGGGAACTACCGCCCCATTAGCCTGACAAGCCTGGTCTGCAAGGCCATGGAATGTATCATCATGGAACTTATAAACAAAGACATTGGTAATCTCCAAACTCTGGATCCCACCCAGTTTGGGTTTGTAAAAGGCAGTTCATGTCTCCTAAACCTGATAGACTTCTTTGAAGCAGTCACCAAAGCTGTAGACAAAGGTAAGGTGGTTCACACAGCCTATCTAGATCTTGCCAAGGCTTTTGACACCATCCCCTACTCTGGAATTATAGATAAACTCACTAAACTAGGTATAAATCCCTATGTCACAAGATGGTTTGCCAACTGGCTCACTGACAGAACCCACACTGTGAAATTAGCAGACTCCAAATCTGACTTCAGACCAGTGACAAGTGGAGCACCACAGGGTTCAGTCGTGGGTCCTCTCCTGTTTGGTATCTACTTCTCAGAAGTACAGGCTAACACAGAAGGTCTTTGGCTAACGAAGTTCGCAGATGACTGCAAACTAGGAGCCATAATCGAAACTCCTAACGATGTGGACATCCTACAAAAGGACCTCACTGAGACAGATGCCTGGTGTCAAAGCCATGGCCTCAAGCTCAATGCCAAAAAGTGCATTGTCATCCCCTTTGGTAAAAACTCTGTACCCATGAACTACAATATAGGCGGCAGTATACTTAACACCGAAAGTGTGATAAGAGACCTTGGGACACAGGTGGACAGTAGTCTCTCCTTTGATAATCACATTGCCACAGTAGTCAGGAAATCCTTCTACGTGGCACACCTCATCACAAAAGGTTTCTCATCCAGAAAAAAAGAGGTCATTGTTCCCCTCTACTCATCACTCATTAGACCCATTATAGAGTACAAAGCCCCTTTTGGTATGTACCTCACAAGACATCTACAACAACTGGAAAGGCCGCAGAAATACCTCACAAAGAGGATTACTAGCCTCAAACAGATGCCCTACGCAGCCCGTCCCAAAAAACTCCAGCTTTACTCTGTCACATATCACCTATTCAGAGGTGATCTCTGCCTAACATAGAAAGTTATGTCAAACCCAGAGCTGTTGGACATGCTCCCCTTAAAGAAATCCCAATCCCTCTGAGCTACACGCTCTAGGGACCTAAACCTTGTCACCACAATAAACAGAACATGCCGGAGGGATAGATTCCTGTCCCAGAGACTTTCCATACTCTGGAATAAACTACCTATCTATATCAAGCAAAGCTCCTCATTAGCACTCTTCAAGAAAAATCTTGATGATTGGATGGGAAATAGGAAATTCACCCTGGGGATCACCTCTGTGGTTCTGCTCGACAGTGGCACAGGAAAATATTTTTCTTGGGTGGCAAAAGCCAGGGTACCTTTTTGGCTGGGCTTGTATAGGCCCCAGGGCCAATAGCCTAGTACCTACCTATGAACCTATAAACCTAAAATTGACAGCTTGGCTGCCCCAATTCCACACATAGCCAGGGGTTATGATTTTTCCCCTACTGTCAAACATATCTTGATTTCCTCACACAAACCATCTGCCAGGAATCTGTATTCCAGTAAATGGAAAAGATTTTCATATTGGGCAGCTAAACACAATATAGATCCCTTTACAGCTCCTATCACAGCAATTCTAGATTTTCTCTCCAGTCTCTCTAAAGAAGGTGCAGCAGCTGCTTCCATCAGGGTACAACTTCCAGCCATATCTAATTTTCACACAGGGGAGATGGGGATGTCTTATCATGTCCCACAAGCTATGCAAAGCCTTTTTGAAAGGTACCTTTCTACTAAGACCCCCAATTAGAGAACCTCCAGCAACTTGGGACTTGAATTCTGTTCTAACTACCTTGATCCTACCACCCTTTCAACCTGCATCATCTTGTGATATAAAATTTTTATCATGGAAAACCCTTTTCTTGGTAGCCGTTACCTCCGACAGATGGGTTTCAGAACTCCAAGCTCCTTCTCTGCATCCTCCTTATATGGTGTTCCATAAAGACAGAGTATCCTTAACAACAAATCCCTCCTTTTTACCAAAGATCTGTTCGGAAAACAACTTGAATCAGTCTATTGAATTGCCAGTGTTTTTTTTCCCAACTATAGCAACAAGACAGAATACAGTTTACATCAGTTAGATGTTCATAGGTTGGTACTAGGCTATTGGCCCTAGGGCCTATACAAGCCTAACCATAACAATTCCATGGCTATTTCTTCTCACAGTATTTACTTCCCTGGACCCCTGTCTAGCAGGGTGACTGATCTGATCCCCGGAGTGAATTTCCTATCTCCCATCCAATCGTCAGGGTTCCTTTTGAAGAGGGCCAAAGAGGAGCTCTGCTTGACATGTATGGACAGTCTATTCCAGAGTCTGGGGAGTCTCTGGGTCAGGAACCTATCCCTCAAGCATGTTTTGTTCATTGTGAATGACAAGGTTTAAATCCCTGGAGCATGTGGCTCTGAGGGATTTGGATTTCTTTAAGTGCAGCATGTCCAACAGCACTTTTTCTTGACATGGCCTTGTATGTTAAGCAGAGATCGCCTCTGAGTAGACGATATGTGACAAGAGTATAGCTGGAGTTTTTTTAGATGGTCAGCATAGGGCATCTGCTTTAGGCCTGTGATTCTTTTAGTGAGGTATTTCTGTAGCCTTTCCAGTTGTTGCAGATGTCTTGAGAAGTACATACCAAACGGGACGTTGTGTTCTATAATGGGTCTGAGGGATGAGTACAGTGGGACAATGACCGCCTTTTTTCTGGATGAAAAGCCCTTAGTGATGAGGTGTGCCACATAGAAGGATTTCCTGACTTTTGTGGCGATATGGTTATCGAAGGTGAGACCACTGTCCACCTCTGTCATTGTCTCATCACACTTTCGGTGTTTAGTATACTGTCACCTATGTGGTAATTCATGGGTAAATGCTTTTTCCCAAAGGGGATAACTATACATTTCTTGGCATTGAGCTTGAGCCCATGGCTCTGGCACCAAGCATCTGTTTCTGTATGGCCCTTTTGTAGAATATCCACATCATTTGGGGATTCAGTAATGGCTCCTAGTTCATAGACAATTACACTTTTATTTGACCAGGATGAAAAACTTCAGGAAATCAGATCAGATTTTTGTTTCCTTTTCTGACACAAAAAAGGGATTGCCTGTTTCCAAAGTAACTCTGTCAAAATGGCTTACAGATTGTACAATTACTGGGAAAAATAAGAGGTCACTCCACGAGGGCTGTTGCAACGTCCTCCACCTTTCAAGCCAAGCTTCCTATGGATTCCATTTATGCAGCTGCCACATGGTCAAAACATCATACCTTTATTATTCATTACGAAGCAGACATGACCTCCTGGAACAGGTCTTCCTTTGGGTCCACTGTTCTGAAGAGTTAATTCTCTGGAGCTAGCCAGGGATGAGGGTGCTAGGTACGCTGTTCCAACCAGCAAGAATTAAGGTGAGATAGGACAACATAACATTAAGAAGTTATGTACTCACCATAATGTTCCTTGTTTGTTGTCCATCTTGCCTTTATTCTTGCTTACATAGCTCTCAGCCTTCCATCTCCAAAATGAGGAACACTAGCCCTCATAATGTGGAACAAATGGGCAAAATATGGCACACGTACTAATGGCTTACTAACAACTTCAGCTAGGAAGGTCATAGGATGGTTAAAATATGCTGGTTTTACTTATAAAGAAGATCTTTTAATGAATTAATATGATTTATTTCTATTTACTATGGATTTCACTTAAATAAATTCTCAACAGGAAATATGTTACAGACCCTTTCAATGTGGAACTTCGAGGAACATGAACATTTTAAGACCCCAAATGAGGTACGTTCCTTGTAATGAGGTACACTTGAGAGGCATGCTTGCTTCCCACCCTCCTCCTCCCTCATTCACTCCTGAAGGATTGGGCGGATGTTTATATATATATATATATATATATATATATATCTCACATATATTTTAGATGCTGAATTTAGAGTCTCTCAGTTCCTCCTTGCTTCATCTAGTTTTTCTGATGGTGTGTGTGTGTGTGTGTGTGTGTGTGTGTGTGTGTGTATATATATATATATATATATATATATATATATATATATACACACACACACACACACACACACACACTTGTTAAGAACAAGGTAAAATATGTTTTCGCATGCAGACAAGATCTGGGTATTCTTCCCATTGCATCATGGGATAGGGGGATAGCCTTGAGCCAGTGAAAGCCCTCAAGCTTTTGTAGTAGCAGAGTCAGAGCCGATGCTCAGTTCCGAACCCAACCAGCAAGAATAAAGGCGAAATGGACAACAAACATGTGACGTAATGGTGAGTACATAACTTCTTATATTTCACAAGAACATGTGCATTTAATTGAAAGCTCTGACACATGTCCAGTAACTATTTTAGAACTTGTGCCAGTAACAAATGAGATAAAAATGCAGGGTAATGAAGTACAAATGAGACAATGGCACTTACCCTAATCTGTTAAAAAAGAGAGTAGTTTAAAGAATAGGTAGTGGCAATTATTCAAGTGTTACTGAGGATGATAGACATTTATTCAGAAGTTATAGCTATTGATTGGGATAAAATGAAAGTGATTTTTAAAAGTAGTGTAGAAATAACAGAGATCTGGTTAAGAAGTAATTATCTGGGGGCCTGACAAAGTATTGGAGAATAAGGGGAGTCTCACAGAACAAGAAGACTGCTAAAGAGAAAACAAGGGAGTATCTGGCTAGTCTGCATGAGTTTAGTTTAAAAAAATTGCTGGTAAGCAGTTGCTTTTTTTAGTGACAACTCCAGAGTGCAAAAACTTTTAGCACAATGACTTAGGCAAAAGAAAGTAGAAAGTGTTGCTGCCAAACTTAGGGAGTCTATAACAAGAAAAAATAACTAGAGATCCTATTTTTTTATTGGAGATATTTGAGAAATGTTGAAACTTTGCATAAAGCAGAGAAATGTAGAAATAAAAAAGCACAAATGGAAATACTTATGGTAAATTTAAGTATGCCAAGGTTAGAGATGAGGCTCAACAGTTAAATAGGAGTCAAGGTAAAAACTGTGGAGTATAATCAATCTGCAGGAATGTCTCCAGGAATAGACGGCATTCCTGTGGAAATATGGAAGCTAGGAGGGAAGAAAGTGATAAAAATCAGAAAGAGTTTAACAGTATTTTAAAAGTAGGGGATGCACTAATATCCGGGTGGTTGCAGTAATACCTAAAGATGGTAAAGACCCATCAGGGCCATTTTCATATAGGCGCTTTTCAATTTTAAACCGTGATTATAAAGTGTTTATATCTATAATAGCTAAAAGAATTACAAAGGTTATGCCAAAATTGATATATATGGATCAGTGTGGTTTTGTGGAGAAGAGGCAAACATATGACAATATTAATAGAACAATGATGATCCAGAAGGAAGTAGAATATAAAACAATATTGCTGTTGGTGGTGGGCCTTGAAGCAGGGAAAGCAATCAGCAGAGTGAGCTGCACTTTTATGAGTAGGGCAATGGAGGCATTTGTATTCCGTGATAAAATAGTAAGATTAATTAGGAGAATTTATAAAGTATCAGAGGCAAAAGATAAAACAATAGGGTTCCCCTCTGATAATTTGTGTCTGGACAGAGAAACCAGGCAGGGAGGTCCTCTTTTCCCTTTGTTGTTTATGCTGTTTAGAGCCATTGTCAAAGTAAGTAAGGAACTCAGAAATTCAAGGATGTAGTTGGTATGGTATTCAAGAAACATTGGCTTTATTTGCAGATGCTATTATTTTGTACCTGATAAAACAGAAAAGGACATCTCTATGTTGTGGAGCATTTTGAAACAGGTTCAAGTATTTTTCACGATATAAAATTAATGAAGATAAAACAAGGCTATAGCTATAAGCTATGTACCCACACATTAATTGGTTCAACAATTCCCATATTTATGAAGACATGATAAAATGAAGTATTTAGGAGTATGGATTAAAAAGGATTTGGTTATGGCTGCTAAGGCTGTTTGGGAAGAGTAAACAAAAGATAATACAGAAACTGAAAAACTGGAAGTTGTTTTTTTTTGGATATGGATAGCAAAGAGCACTTTATATATTTGAACATTCATAATCTTGAATGTGTTTAACACTGGCAGAAGTGATCAAAATTCATTTGATAGCTTCTGCTGGTGTTAAGTACATACAAGGTTGAGCACAGTGGGGATTGGGGAGTTTGCCCTTTCCCCACTGTACAGCGATTTCTGATGTGGTGGTGCTGCGGTAGCGTTGTCGCCTCACAGTTAGACGTTGCCCGTTTGATTCTCAGTTAGACCGTCTTCTGTGTGGTGACATGTGTGAACGGGCGTTCTTTCATTGAAGGTTGTGCGTTAGGCCCAGCAAGCCAGCATGTAAAACTATACTGCCAATCATTAGCGGACCGGAGTTCCACTGTGGTGAACCCTAACCGGGAAAAGCCAAAAGACACAGACACAATATAGAGAGAGGGAGAGAGAGTGGGTGTGGGGTAAGGGGGGCTTGCCCCCTGCAAAAGACTTAAGTGTTTTGTTATTTCAGTGTTCTGGCTTTCGATCTTTCAGGAGTGATCATTAGCTATTTGAGGTTTGTATACTTTGATGTTTCAAAGTACACCTGGATAACAAGATACAAGCAATGAAAATGTTTTTACCCCCTTTAGTTTTATATACAGGTCAGGCATACTTTTATCAACCAGAGAAGAAGTAGTGAAAAATTATTAATGTAGAGTTGAAGGATTTTATCTGGGAGAGGAAAAGAGGGTCAAGTGGAATAAGTTGAACCTCCCAAGAGAACAAGGTGGTTTAAGATTACCTGATTTGAATGGAAATTTTAGAGTTACACAGTTAAAGCTCATATACGTAACCCAGGCAGAAAGCAGTAATTGAAAGTGGAAAGGGGACTCTCTCTTTCTCTTCATATCCCAGTTCTGTCTGTCCAGATGGACTCTTCAGATTTTGTATGGGGAGCAGTGTCTATCTGAGTTCAAGTGTAAGGCTTATGAAGTCCTCAGGACATGCCAAAGCACATAAACGTAAAAGAGATGTTGGTAGTGATTCATGCTTTAAAAGCTCTTCATCACTTATGGATTCTGAGTCCGCTTCTAGTGGTCACAGACAACACTATAGTGATGTGGTACCTGAACAACCAAGAAGGTGCAAGGTCATACCCTCTTTGCCGATTGGCAGTGAAGGGAGATGACTCCACAGCATTCTCTGATGCTTTAGGGCTCATACATTCTCTCAGAGCAAATCACAGTGGTAAACAGACTCAGCAGATCCTGGATAGACCCTAGTGAGTGGAAGCTCCATTTAGAGGTCTTCAGGACTTCAGATAGATCTGTTCACATCCTTTCAGAAAAGACAACTGAAAAAATTCTGTTCAAGACATCTTTGCATCCACGCTTGGAAGACAGGTGCTCTATAAGTCTCTTGACTGGGAATGTTCCTGTATGCATTTCCACCCTTTTCAATGATTTCCAGTGTACTTCTAAAGATTCAGAAAAAATTACCAAAGATCATTGTGGTAACCCCGTTTTGGTCCAGGCAGAATTGGTTCTCCATTTTAATGGAATTGGCCAAGGGCAATTACCACAAGCTTCCTCACAGACTGGATCTGCTCACATAGCATCAGGGTCAAATGATACACCCCAGTTTGGAGCAATTGCAACTGACAGCTTGGATGATTCTGTTTTGATACCTTTTGGACACTTGCCATGAGAATATGCAGCAAGTGTTTAAAGTGGCAAGAAAAACTGCAACTAGAAAATTGTATCTTTATAAGTGGAAGAAGTTTCCTAGGTGGGATCTATCCAATAACAAAGGCCCCAAAAGGGTTTCGACCCCCATGGTTTTGAAAATCTTGTGTGAGCTACTTAGAGATTGTTTGTCATATGCCTCTAACAAAGTGCATCTTGTTGCCATCTCAGCTTGTCTGCCCATGAATCCCCATCTTTAGTCTCTTTTTGGGATCAAGCATATTATGACAGGAGTGATGAACATGACTGCCCTAAAAAAATTGTAGTTGGCATTGATACGATAAAAGAGTTTAGTTTGGTGATGAGTTTCATGACATTATCTTGTCTGACACGTTTGGAGGTGAATTTGTGTTTTAAGAATATGGAGGAATTTCCTTTTTTAGGTCGTTCATCTAATGTGACGGTCCTGAATGTGCAATAGGCATTGAAAACTTGTACTGATGGAATGTTTTCATTGTTCTTGAGCCAGGTCTCTGTGATGATGCATATATCAATGTTGTCCAAAGTATGGAGTGCTTGTAGGGAGTGAATTTTTGGGGGGGTTTGTTAAGACTCCTAGCTTTTAGTCACAGTACTAATGTTCAGATTCTGTTATGTTGGAAGCTTTAGAAGACTAACATTGCCTGAAATGACAGTATGGAAGGAAAGGGATTTAGATAATATACAAAATTCCTCTTGGAGAGGTGCAGGCCATTTCTGGCAAACCAGTTTGGATGGTCTGCCATCTCCTTCCGGGTTGATACATATTGTATCCCCTTTGAACGACACCAGAAGCTAAGCTAACTGTTAAAAATCTTTTATTTGTATTGTGGTATCATTCTCGGTGATGGTAGAATGCTGCTAGGTCCAAGCCAACCTCAGATATTCATACTCTGAGAGCTACTTCACATTTCTGTTCATATAGACCAGGTATGCATGTTTCAAGTCATTTATACCCATGTGTCATATGTATTCTTGTGGTGGAAGTGCTTGTGAGATGTAATAAATCCTGGTGCCTGATAGATAATGGACTGTAGCCTTCTCCTTGTATATCCTGATGTGTGGTGCATCAGTATGTCTCACTGTTTAGTTGCTTATGGGTGGAATATTGGGTTGTGTGGAGGTTTGCCTTATGGACTTTTGAGCTGAATCAGTGTAACTCTTAAATGTGTTTCATGGTGGGTGCTGCCTTTGTTGTGTTTGTGACATTGCTGAAAGTACTTGTTTCTTAGGGCCTTTGTGGTTTAGTTAAGTTACTTGTAAGAGCTTCAGCATATGAAGGTCTCGTGTTGGGTCTGAGCTGTATGTGCTTTCTTTAATGTGGCCCTGTATGGTACAGACGGTCCCTGGTTTTCTTATTAACGTGAGCTGTAAGGGTTGTATAGAGAAAGGTAAGGCTGTAAATATCTATCTATGGAGTGCAGCATACTGTTCCACTGTGCGATGGGCATAAGTAAAAAAAAAAAAAAAAAAAAAGCTCAGTAGAGCTCCAACCAAAAGCAAAACTTTTTGAATGTAGCCACAGTAGAAAGTAGTAACTTCAACTAGCCCAGGAATTTTCTTCCACCACTAGAAGGGACCAGTAAGCTTTGAAGGATTGACGGTCTACTAAAAGTGTTCCATTGTTGAGCAGATAAGTTCCCTTTGGGGAAGAATACTTTCACATTACTTTTTTGTTTAAATTAAGTTTTTTTGAAAAACTACTATTTTAAAGCTACTGATAGTATTTTTATTGAGTGTCATGTTATTGTTATATTTTTAAACAGGAGCACACTTTTTTTTTTACTTTTGTGGTAAAAAGCTGCTAAAAGCTGTTAAAACTTTTTTGGGGGGTGAGAAACATTGTTTACATGCTTTTTACTGTGTTTTGTTTGGGAGAAAGTGACTGATGTCCTTCAAGGATGCATCTGCAGTCCTAACAAATAGGTTGTCCTGTCGTCAGGCAGCCCTTCGGTCGGCCGGATTCCAAAGTCTGGGTCTGGCCTCGGCTGGTGTCGCACTTCACCCGACGTCATCTCTGCTGGTCTTCGGGTATAAAGGCATCAGCCGACGCCATTTTCCTCAGTCTTTCTTGCAAGCAGAAGCTGTTCGCGCCGGTCGGTCAGATCCAGAGATTAATACTACCAATACAACTTCAAGACTTCTAAAAGCTTTGAGGACTCTTTCTTGCCTCAGCCGATGTCAGAAAAAGTAAATAACTGTTTAACTTGTGGGAAACAAATACCTCATAAAGATTTCCACTCTTACTGCTTACCTTGTTTAGGCCCAGACCACGACGTAGCAGCTTGTTTAGCCTGTGCTTCCTTCAACCGACGAACGCTTAGGCCGGGTCGGAGTTTGCTGAACAGTTTTTCGGCTCAGACTTTGCGTACATTATGCCGCCGGATCCTCCGACTTCCCAAATTGTTAAGAAACGCAAAGAAAGGACCGACACTCATGGTCCGCGGTTTTGGCCGAAACCACGGTAAAGCAAATGTCTCGGTTTCGCCGAAACCGAGCAAACGGTTCAATCTACAGCTGAATCCATGACTACTACCGAGGCCCCTTCTACCCTAGCTGAATCGGCCTCTGAAATTTTGCCTTCTAATGTGGTTTCTCTAGAGTTATCGGACACCATCCCTTTGGATGTCTCTACCCCAGCACGTGGTGCTGCTAGGCCTCCTGCAGCCATGTCTATAAAGGCCTTTGCCAGGGCTAAAGCAGCCAAAACTGCTAAATCAGTGCCTGTTAAGTCCCCCTCTCACAGGCCCAGCTCCAGTTCACAAATGCTTACTCTGGCAGAGGATCTCATCTCTCTAATAAGGGGATCCCAATCTCACCCAGACAGGGCCTCACAACCACCGAAAAGAGACCTAGAGCAGAGCCCCTGAGCCAGGCTCCTCAGATGACTCTTCTGATGACTCAGACATTACAGACCATCCAGAGGCTCCTCTTTCTACTTATGAAGATTCTGATGCTGAAGAATCTATTCCTTCTGCCTCTCCACCAGAGGAATTTTCCTTTGGGGAAACCTTACATGCCACGAGAGCAATTCCAATGGCAGGGACAAGATTTCTCAGATTCAAGAAAAGGCTTAGGACCTTTTACACTTACCACAACATAGGCCCTTAGCAATACCTCCAGTTCTTCCTGTTGTGGATGATGCATTTAATGATGTTTGCACTGCTCCTGATACTTTACCTCCAGCCCCTGCTAAGCCCGACAGGTTCTACAGGGTACCGGACACTCATCACCACTTATACAAGGCTCCTTTGCAGATCCGAGACTATCTCCCAGGGGCCTAAGGCAGTAGCTTCAACCTCAGCTAAAACCCTCTCCTTCTGATAGGGAATCCAGGTCCTTAGAGAGATGGGGTAAAAAAGTATACACCTCCGCTACTCTCTCAGCTAGAGCTTTGAACTGTCAGTTTCATATGATACAATACCAAGAGTTTATGCTTGATCAGTTAACTAAGAAACTGTCCTCTGATGATTCCTTAGATAAGAAATATGTTCTAGAAATGGTGAATAACTCAGCAGGTTAGTAACCATTCTTTAAAATGTGGCTATGATGCACTGGAGGCTTCATTTAGATCAGCCATGACTGGCACAGTTATAAGAAGGCATGCATGGTTGAAAGAGCAGGTCCTGCCGGATCATGTTAAAGCAAAGCTATTAGATGCTCCTATGGACAAGGTCAGTCTATTTGGTTCTCCTGCCCAACAAGTAATGAAGAAAATGGAAGAGAAGGCAAAATCTGTACAAACAGTTAAAGATTTCTTACAGGTACAGCCCCCAAGGTTCAGCAGGAACTGGCCTTCCAAAAATTGGTCCTTTCCAGACTCCTCTAAATATCAGAGAGGCAGGAATAGACGTTCCAGAGGCAGAAGTCAATCCAGAGGAGGTGCCTACAGGGGACGCCAGTGGCAAGGCAATAACCAACGAGGCACAGATACAACCACTGCCACTGCAACAGGACAATCACAGTGACTTGGCTCTAACACCGCCTACCAGGGAACAAATGGTAGCACCCTTAGGCGGAAAGTTAGCCTTATTTTCAAAAAAACTGGCACTATATCACAAGAGACAACTGGATTTTGCAAACTATAGACCAAGGCTACAGGTTTCATTTCCACACCTTACCAGCAAAAAGAGGAATGCCAAACCTGCCACCAAATCAAAAGTCAGAAGCCCTAAAACAAATAGCTCAATTAACAAAGATGAGAGCTGTGGAAAGGGTACCACCTACAGAACAGGGCAAGGGATTTTACTCCAGACTCTTCCTAGTACCAAGAAAAGAGAACAGTTGGAGACCTATTCTCGACCTGTCCGCTTTAAACACATTCATCATCGTTCCAAAATTCAAAATGCTGTCCCTACACCAACTTCTTCCCATGCTGGGCAAGGACTATTGGCTGGTAACTCTAGATCTCAAGGAGGCATACCTGCACGTCCCCATACGACCAATTTGCAGAAGATACCTCAGATTTCTTGCAGGATCAGAGCATTATCAATTCTCAGCATTGCCCTTTGGCTTATCTATTGCGCCCAGAGTGTTCACGAAATGCCTGGCATCAGTAATCGCTCATTGCAGGCTTCAGGGAATCCAAATTTATCCATACCTGGACGACTGCCTGATACAAGCGGACAACAAAAGCAAGCTGACACAAGACTTACAAAGAGTCATTTGCTTACTACAAGCCCTGGGATACACAGTCAATCTAAAAAAGTCAAAACTGGTACCATCCCGGACAATAACATTCTTGGGAGCAGAATTGGACACAGTAAAACAGATGGCATTCCTAACTGCAGAAAAACAAGAACAACTTCCTCTGTACTTCTTGGCACTAGCAAAGCAGAACATACTAACAGCAAGGAAAGTACTGCAGGCCTTGGGTTTCATGGCATCCTGCATAATCTTGGTCCCTCATGCCAGACTACATATGAGAAGGCTACAGTGGTACCTAAAGAATTTATGGTCTCAACACAAGCACAGCCTAGAAACCGAAATACCACTAATCCCATGCCTGAAACAAGAGTTCCTGTGGTGGGCTCAGACATGCCAGGCAAACCCAGGCTTGTCCTTCCACAACATTCAAGCAAGCCAAACCATCACAACGGATGCCTCAGACCTCGGTTGGGGGGCACACATGCTGGACAAGTGCATTCAAGGCTTATGGACTCCAGAACAACTACACCTGCACATAAATCAAAAAGAAATGCTGGCAGTAAAACTAGCAATCCAGAATTTCAGACCATTCCTCAAAGAGGGCCAATTGATGATAAGGACAGACAACACCACAGTCATGTGGTACATCAACAAACAGGGAGGCACGATTCATACCCCTATGCCGAATGACTCTGGACCTGTGGAATATGGCTCTGAGCTACAACATTCAATTACAGGCAATATTTGTACCGGGAAAAGAAAACATCCTAGCAGACATGTTAAGCAGAACTACCTCGGATGCTCACGAATGGATGCTACACCCGGAAATCTTCAAAGCCATCACAAAGAAATGGGGAATGCCACAAATAGACCTATTTGCATCCCCACTCAATCACCAGCTCAACAAATTCTGCACAAGGACATACCACCCTCTTGCTTGGAAGGTGGACTCTCTATCCTTCAGTTGGAAAGGCCTGACAGCATATGCATTTCCACCTCTTCCTTTGATACACAAGGTACTACTGAAAATCAAAGAGGAACGTCCAAGGATAATTCTGATAGCTCCAAATTGGCCAAGACAACATTGGTATCCATTACTGAGGAGCATGTCCCGGGGGAGAACGTGGACTCTACCCTTGATTCCTTTGATGTTGACTCAGAGCAACTACAACATCTTGCATCCAAACCTGAAAACTCTGCAACTCACTGCCTGGAACATTACATAAGAGCATCCAACCCAGATTTATCCCAAAGGGTTAAAGACATTATCCTTGAGGCCCGCAGACCTTCTACTAGAAGGAACTATGCAGGAAAATGGAAAAGGTTTGTCATTTGGAGTACGGAAAGAGGGAAAGATGTGTCAAAGGTAGATATTGCCAACATCCTGGAGTATTTGGCAGAGCTCCTACATACTGGCCTGTCCTATTCCTCCATCAAGATACATGCATCAGCTATTTCTGCAGAATACAGCCTCGATCCCCTGTCTTCTCAGATCCTCTACTCAGGCAGTTCCTCAGAGGAATTAAGAATGTAAAACCTCCTAGGAAACCACCATTACCAGCATGGGACTTGAATTTTGTGCTAGAAAATTGACACCTCCATTCAACCAGCAGCAACAGCAGATCTTCAACACTTATCCTGGAAAACTGCTTTCCTACTGGCAATTACTTCAGCAAGAAGGGTTTCGGAACTACAGGCTTTAATGGCAGTGCAACCCTTCGTAATCTTCCATCAAGATAGAGTGTCCATGAGAACTAATCCTACATTTATGCCTAAGGTGGTATCCAGAGTGTCCCTAAACCAGGCAATCCACCTACCTACCTTCTTTCCCAATCCACAGACAAAGGGGAAAGACTGCTGCATACCTTGGATGTACATAGACAGTTGCACTACTACCTGGACAGAACCAAGGGCAATAGAAAAACTGACCAGCTCCTAGTAGCCTATGCAACAGGAAGGGAAGGAAAAGCAATTTCCAAACAGACAATCTCCAAGTGGATAGGAAATTGCATAAGATTCTGTTACTCCTATCATGGAAAGCAAATTCCACAGAACATAAGGCCTCATTCTACAAGGGCTACAGCCACTACCACAGCCTTCTTACGAGGAGTGGCTACCAAGGACATTATTGAGGCGGCTACTTGGACCTCCGTGCATACATTTGCCAAGCATTATAACTTACCTCTATACTCTAGATCCCGAGCAGGGTTTGCCACTGCTGTGTTGCAAGGGATCCTAACTACACCATAATTCTTATTCCTCCTCCCTAGTTTGGCTATGGTATTCTATTAGACTGCAGACGCATCCTTGAAGGACATAGTACAGTTTTGTACCTACCATAAATGTAGATGTCCGAACAGGATAGCATCTGCAGTCAGGATTACCCACCCTCCTTCCCTCTGTGGTACTGTATTGCCCACCTAATAGCTAGCTGGGGATCTCTTATGGTGTATTTGTTTGTATATATGTACATACATGTATATTCTTTGTGTTTGCCTTCTACTTTTTGGGAAACATTGGCATTTACCCAAAAATGTAGCTATCCAAGAGGACTACTGGCATCTGGGGCAAGAAACACTGAGGAATGGCGGGCTGATGCCTTTATACCAAGACCAGCAGAGATGACGCCGGGTGAAGTGCGACACCAGCCGAGGCCAGACCCAGACTTTGGAATCCGGCTGCCTGACGACAGGACAACCCATTTGTTAGGACTGCAGATGCTATCCTGTTCGGACATCTACATTTATGGTAGGTACAAAACTGTACTTTTTGTGATTTTACTGTTTTACCAATTGTTGCTGCTAAGCTTCCATAAGAAATAAGCTCGATTTTCAACTTGACCATGGAACAAAAACTACTGGTCACTCAGTTGGACCTTCTTTCAGCTAGAAAGAGAAAAAGTTAACTGAATAGCCTGTGCTATCATTACAGGCTTTTTATTTGCCACAGCCACAGATGGGTGACTGCTGTGGCCAAAGCTTATTCTTCATACCACTTATCTTTTTCTTTAGCTCTCGCTATTGTTGTCCATACAGCTACCATGGACCAGGCGTTAACAATGTCCTCTGTGGCTGCTTGGGTCCCCTCGATGGGCACGAGAAAGACACTTTTGAGGATTATAGGAGAAGGGGCAAAGAATGTGCCCTTGCTTAGCCAGAATGTTGTGCTTATCCCTGTGGAAGTTGTAGCAGGAAATACTAGGTTTGTTTACCCCGACTTTCCTGTTCCAACAAAGGAAGATATACCCTCCATACCATGGATATTCACAGGCAGTTGATATTTTATTTACATTGCACTAAAGGACATAGGAATGGCTTGTTCACAATTGTTTCCTTCACTCCAAATAGGCTGGAAAAGAAACTCTCCAGAGAATAACTCTGTCCAGGTGGTTGTCAGACTGTATCATATTTGTACCAAAGTCACAATGAGTCTCTTTCAGTTAATCCCAAGGCTCATTCCACATATTCTGTAGCTACATCTACACAATTCTTCCATTTATGCTATTTGTGATATGGCAACTTGGTTGACATTGTATACCTTTCCTAAGCACTACAAGTTTGATTTGATTTTTAGATCCAGGGCTTCCTTTGGAGCTTCCATCTTCAAAGGGTTCTTGTCATGAAATCACCCAGAAGTGCATGTAACTGGGGTTTCTGATCCAGCAATCTGACTGGATGGATGGAATGAAAAGAATATGTTAGTTATGTACTTAGCATAATGCTGATACTCTCATTCCCATGCATCCAGTATGACAACCCTCCCACCATCCCCTGACCTTCTGCTTGATTATCCCAAAGGAGTCATATTCTGTCCTAGTTGTTGAGACAGCAAATTAAGTCTGAGGTGATGATGGTGTAGAGAGGATTGGTGCATTGTGTGAGGGAAAGGCTTGAGGACCTTCGAGACTGGAGAACTACCTATGTTGGTATGTGTCGACAAACATCTTGAAAACCAGCTCCAAGAACTGAAGTAATAAGAGCATGTTTTGCAGCACTGTCTTTGAGGAAAGTGATAGGCTGTACATGAAAGTTAAGGACTCAAGTAGTACAGAGCAGCCAAGGTTAAGCATTTTTGTGCAGGTAGTAGAAATGCAGATTGCATTTACAATTTATATTTTGTATGAATTCTTCAAATATTTCTTTAACAGTTGTCAAAAGATGTTTTGGTATTGCTAATTGCTCCTATTGTACTGCAGAATTTTGTTTGATTGTAAAAGTTTATTTTGCATATTTATATAGTAATCTGCCTTTGCAAACCTTATGTTCATTCTACTGATATGTCTTAGATGCTTATTTTTATCCAAGCTTGTCATGCTTTGTCCCTTTGTTTTATGAACCATCGTAAGTATTTACTTAACCATGACACACAAGTTTCCTTACCAGGGATTGATAGAGTATTGACATAATGAAAAGTATAAGGGAGTGTTAAGTGAAAGACATGCTCTGACTGACTTTGCAGAACAGAAGCTGTGGTTAAAAAATGAATAATTAGTAGGGCATACAAAGTAATGCATGATGACTATAAGAATTAGTCAGAAGACATTAGAAAAAAATGGGAAATGAGAAAGGAAAGGGAATATCCCATGAAGCAATGGGAGGGTACTTGTATGGCCCCAAGTACACAACAAAATCTAGAAGATGTAGGATTTTTGCATGGAAATGTTTGTATTGGTATTTATAGACTTCGGAGAATTTGTCCACAGGTAGGTAGCAATTGCTGGAGGTGCAATAAAAGGAGGGTCACCAGAGAACATGTTTTTTGGGAATGCAACGAGCTGATACATTTTTAGAAATTCCCAGGTGTTTTGTCAGAAATTTTGAGGGAGCAAAATATTTTAACTAAGGAGATTATTCTTTTGAGCTGAGATACAGAAACTGAATTGCCTAGACAGTGAGGTCCTACTAAGATTAATGCTGTTGACTGCCAAAAATGCAGTTACTAGGAAATGGAAATCACAAAAAATAAAAAAAATTACTGTAACAGAATTGTTTAATGTTGTAAAGAAGATAAAATAACTGTAGGTGAGATCTTTAAAAATTGAAGGAGTAAAGTACACAGAATTAAATTAAATGGACTGTGTAGGTTCAATTCCTACAGAATAATAATCAGAAGAAGTAATATTTCAGAGAAGACGGGACTTGAGCAAGCTGTGAAATGTTAAATTAAATAGTAGTTAAGACAAATAATTTGTATAATGTGTAAAAAGAAAAAGTATCTTTGTAATGGTTTGTTTTTTTATAGCTGAATGTATGTTCATGTCAATATGTAATATATGATGATAAATATGTTTTCAAAAAAATGGCACATAAAGACCCTTTACCCTTCATTTCATAATGGAATTGATTTGCTGTGTATTAGAAGTGGGTTGTTATAGAAAGTAACTAGTCCACTGGTAGGGTTTGTGTGTGTAAACATCTGCTAGCTAAAAGTAGGATTTCAAACACTAGGAATTGAACATGTAAATATTGTTTGGGTTTGAATTCTATCTGCTTGAAGTTATCAGTGTATCAGAATAAGTGCAGAGTCAGTGACTCATAAAATTTGAGCATGTTTTACTTTGCTACGAATTTTGGTTGTCATCCGTGTGAAAAGATAATATAGGTGGATTGGTTTGTTCTAATGCCCTCATTAACCTCTGAGATAATTTGCAGTAATGGAGGAGTCTATGTAATTTCCTTTTATTTTAACTATTCAAGTCAAGGTTAAGGTGCCTTCTGATAATTAACATTTCTGTTTGAACATTCCATATTTAACTTTGGAATATTTTTTAAGTGAGGTACTAGAAGTTTGATATAGTAGTCATGTTAATCTTTGTATAATGTCCTATTTTTTTTTTGTTTTATTATAGTAGTCCATTTGAGATCAGATTAATTAGAGTTGCTGCTTGCATGCAAAGTAGGTGAGAGATTGTGGTCATTTTCTAACAGAATGCCCCAACCTTGTTTTGCCCCTGGTCTGTTATCAGTAAATGCATTATGTTGTAAGGAGTATAACAACTAACAATTAATTACCTTTTAGTTAAGAAGCTCTTGTGCAGTAATTTTGTTTGTGTATGGATTCCCTGTCTTCAAGCTGTACTCATTTGTTATTAGTGCTTCCTATATTTACAAAACCTGTTGAAAGGTGTTCTGGATTACATGAGCCAGGTATATGGTGTGGATTTAGATGGATGTCAACAAAACAAATAATTTTGAAAAGTGGGAAAGAGTTTGGCACATTTCTGTGTTTTGCAAAACATTTCAATAGGCACCTGTTTTATCGTAGTTCAGTAGTGACATTTGTTTCCTTTTTTGTTTTTAGTTTAATGGCATAAACCTTGTTTTTGTTTCCTCACTGTAAAATACTAATTAGAATGGCTGTCTTTATTAAAGTAGAGTAAGAGTGAAATGGGGCCTGCTTTAGAAAAGTGAACCTGTTAGAAAGGGCTTCTAGATTATGACAATGTAGAAGCATGAGAGTAGCAAATGTTACATTAGTGATTTCAGTTATTGATGTAGTCTCTTTCTGTAGTCTTAATTTAACAGTTCATTGCTTTAGCTCCGTCGTCACTAGTCTGAGGTTTAGTCTAGAGACAGCTGCAAATATGCTTATGTCCTGCAATGCCACGTCAAGTAAGAGTTCTGTGTAAATGTTTGAGCACTGCTGAAATTTTGGAATTCTTAAAAGATGGCAGTTGTTAAGAATAGAAGAAGGTAAAGCACTATTTAGTTGATGTCCTCTGATATTCCAAGTACTTGGGGCAGATTTTTCCTTTGTATAGTAGCATCTGCCTATGAAATGTTAATTAAGTATAACCTACAACTAGGTGTGGGTAATGCTGAATTTACTCACAGTTGGTGTGATTTGATGATGAGGACAAAGCCCAAGTGTCAAACAAAGACAACTGTGGGTAAATCCAGCATTACCCATATCAAGGATTGGGTTATTGCTATTATACAATGTCATTATTTAAGAGAGAAATTGCTTACCTCCATGTTGTTTCCCCTTTCTTCCATGTTTTCTGATATACTATGCATGCATATGGGACAATGTTCCCATGCTTGAACAGAACATCACTGCTGTCCAACAGAAGCAATGGAGAAAAATGAACCTCTGTTTTTTTTTTTTTTGATATGAGGCAAAACTGTGGACATTCTCTGAAAATCAGTACAGTTCCGAGGTGTGTAAGTCTGCTGTGACAGCACAGAAATACAAGGAAAATCGGATATGTTTCTGTTTTTTAGTTATGCAGAATGTACATGATTTTTCTTGTATTTGGTCATGTTCATAGGTTCATTGGTGAATGCTAGACTAACTAAAGGGCCGTTTTAAGCCTAGCCATTAACCTGGGGGGTCAGAACCAAACCTTGTACCTATGAGGTGAAACTTTGCCATAATGCCAAACCCATACTAAAAATCATACCCTGTACCTTGTGTCTATAAGGTAAACATGTTAACCATTATGCCAACTCTCAACCTTCATTCCCTCTATATCGTATAGCAGTAGAAAAGTCTGGCCACTAAATAGAATTTCAGTGGCCAGACTTTTTTTCTATGGGTATGTTCTAGAGTTAAAATGGGCACATTGGTTTGGGTGACCAATCAGTGTGAACGGTTTTAATACTGATGAGAAGTCATTATTATTGTGTTACCTCATTCTGAAAGCTATTTTTTAATAGTTGAATGTATATTAGTATATGAAGAAGTGTTTTTCATTTTAAGTCCGTAGTCTTAAACTCAACTGGCTTGAGGGCCAGGTAAGAAAGAGTCCACTGAGCCAAGGGCTGGACAGGTCACAACCAAAAGAAAAAATAGACAAGTGGCGAAAAAAAATGCTTACCACAACCCTATGATGTACATGTCATTATGAATAAAGAATGCACGTGATAATACACAGGTGGACAAACTACCAAATCTAAAAATAAAAATTTTCCACAAACTACATCGAGGACTTCAATGCCTATGGAACTGCAAGTCTTGTGTATCAGATTCCTTTGGAAAATATGCCTGTAGAAGGCAAACCATGGCAACAAATGCTTATTTTCGAAGGACTTTTTTCACAAACATTGAACAAATAAATGCAAAAACAAGAAAAATGCACAGTGAAGTCTTATCTAACAAAAAACTTATAAGAATAGATAATATACAAGAGAACTGTGAAAAATAAAACAAAGTCCAACTGAAGAAAAGAAAATGTTGGTGCAAAATCACTGCACTGAAAGATAAAAGCTGACATGTTTACCAGACTGCAGACAATACTAAGTAGCAGCAGTAAAGGGAAAGGTCTTCTAATAGTAATAAAAACAGCTAGTCACAAGTCAAGTTTGAGCTTCCATCTTCAGAGGAGTACCACACAATGTTAAGTCCTTTCCTCTCACAAGCAGCATAGATGCAGAGACTTATGAAGTCCTTCACCAGAGAATCCAAGAATTTCTCAGTTGAACAAGTAATTAATATAACATCTGCTAAGTGCAAGAAAGCCTCTCTAATTTAAAGAACGTGAGGACGATGCAACAGGCCTTTCGTTTTTTGTACACACAAACACACACCACTCACACTCTCCCCACACTTTATTTTTCATTTACAAAGTGATTTGTAACTTGTATAGATAAGTGTATCCAGAGCAAGCAGCAGTGTGAGATAGCCCTGCTATCCAGCTGGTCTTTGCACTTTCTTCTTCCTGGGGCTTAGAATCTAAATGCTTCTGCTGCTAGACTATTTTTCAACTCCAGAAATTATGCGTGTGTCTCGCTCTCACTCATTCTATCTCTGTCAGTCAGGTCAGTCAGAGAGAGGAGGTGCTACAGGCATTCAGAGAAGCATTTTTCAGTGTGGTTTGGATTGCAGAGTGACCTGATGTTTCTTTTTTTTAATGCAGTTAAGCATGCCAGATTGGTACAAACATTCATGGGTCAGAGTGGACCACATCTGGCTTATGAGCCAGCAGTCTGAGACCTGTGGTCTATCTAAAATACTGCATGTGAAATAGAGTAAATTATAAGTAATAGAATGGTGTTAACACATCATTGTAAGCTTTAAAGGGAGAAATACACATGGGAATTCATAGGCTAGAATAGTGTATTATGCAATTTCATATGACATGCAGCTACTCAGTGTCTATGATTGTGCCACAGTCATATGTAGCTATAGCACTGTAAGTGAATTTATCTTTAATAGTAAAGGGATTTGGGAGTGTGAAGGGGAAGAGATAACACAGTATATAAGTAAAACAGCTGGGTGGCTGGAGTATGTGGGTGGAGGAAGCTGGCCACACCTCCTGCAGAGTCAGTTTGTCAGTGCATGTATAGGACTGACCCAGGTAACATGGTGGTGGTGAGTGAGAGCAAGTAAATCGCAAAATGTTAAAATGATAAGTGACTCGCATAAAACCTACAGCTGCATCTTTAATAGAGCCCTGTTTGGTTTCCTTAAGAATGGCTAACAGGCCACTGCAGGAGTAATAATACATACAAGGTGGGTAAACAGGTAAGTGGCTATCTAATTTAGCCTCCTGCAAGGGTACAGTGGAACAACCCTCCAATAAAGAAATAAAAGCCAAAGACTTATGAAAAAATACAAAGCAGTTTGGAGGAAGACGGAAGTATGTGTAGGACAGGGTCAGGAAGAAATAACCAGGCAACTGCCATGATCTTTTTGGTGGAAACATTTTTTAAATTTTACCAACTATTACTAAGTTATCATGTCACTGCAAAGAACATTAGCAGTATTGTACAAAAGTAATCCGAAAATTACTGCAGAGGTAAAGAGAGATTATCTGCTGTCAGCTGTATGCTTGAACTCTGCAGCTGTTCCCATGGGAAGCGGGTGTGTAATTGGAGGATCTGCAGCACTACTAGCTAAAGCAACTTGTCTGCATAATTAATTTGAATGTTACACAGGTCATATATTCTGCTGTAGAGCCTGGAATCTGCAACTGTTTCAGCAAGGGACAGATGCACTCCTAGTGTGTACAGCACTATAAACTAAAATAACCTCTGTTCTTTAAAGCATTACTGCATAGATTTTAATGTTGCTGAGGTACGGTCTGAGTATTTAAAAGTGTTGATTACCACAGAATAGTACTATGTTAGAATGTGTTCTTCCACATGCAGACACAAACACACAAAGCTGTTAGTTCAGCAGTAGTAAAAAGCATATTCAGTAAGAAAAAGCAGTAACACGATCAGTAACAGTGACATGAGCAGCTGAGAAGTACATGCTGTGTTAACTGCACATAATTGTATGTTTAGGTTACCAGGTGAAAAAAAAAAATAATAATGGAATTTCCATTTGAACCATAGCCATTGAAGAGGTTCAGAAAAGTTCTCAGTTTCCAGAGAACCGCACTCTGGTCATCTGTATTGGTATGCAGCAAAAAATAAATACAATTTGATAATAAAGCATCTTTTATAACTAAATGAAGTAGAATTATGGAGACACTATTGAAACTGATGTACAACATGTGCTTGAATACTGGGAACACACTTGCTCAAAAATAGCCTGATCTCCCATTTCTAGGTAACTTTCGCAATGCACAACCCTATAAAACTGTATAACCCTACCAGAATTAAAACGCTAATCCTAAAATTTCCATCTAGAGTCCAGTTCAAGTCCTTGTGTCCTTATCCAAAAACTCCACTTCATCTCCAGAACCTTGAAACCCGATTGTTTCTTAAACCTAAAATTCTAAGCCCCCTTCTTAAACCAAAAGTTCCTTAATTACTCAAAGTCCCAGATCGCTCCCTGAACCAAAATTCCCTGATTACTCCCCAAATTTAAAATCCCCCCAAACTCTCTCTATGGCTGCTTGCCAGAACTCATATTACAGTTCAAGCTTGAGCAGCAACCTACACAAACTACTAGATATTTCAGTACCTGTCTTTAAAGATGGTGATGTTTGAGTACTTGTGACTCAAACACGTGTAACATTCTCAGTTCCCACCAAAACATTCTGAGTGGCAGCTCTACTTGGGAATCTGTAGCAGGAGTTCAAGATAGCTGGGAGGGACTTGGCAGGGGCGGCTCGTCCTATCGGACGGCCGGACAGCAACCCCCCCACCTAGAAAAGCAGAAAAAAATCTGCAAAACAAAAAATTAATTTGAACTCAGACTGCCTTTATCGGCAGTCTGGATATGGATTAACAGGTACCCGGCATTCCATTGCTGTGAGATACCAGAAATCTGTGCGGTGACAACCGCACAGAATAGAGGAGCTCCGGACTGCTTCAGCCGCAGTCAGAGCCAATGAGGAGGACTGAGCTGCTCTCGCGGGGTGGGACTGTTAGTGTGCGACTGCGCAGGTTTCAGGACAAAGGCGGCAGGTAGGTGTTTGGATTATGGGCTTGCTGGGTAGGTGTTTGTTCGGTGGATTACCGGGTAGGTGTTTGGTTGACTGCACAGGCTTCGGGACAAAGGCGCGGCAGGTAGGTGTTTGGATTGTTTGTTCGGTCGCTGGAGTGTCTGTCTGTGTTTTTGTGAGAGAAAGAAAGAGACAGAATTAGGTACTGTGTGTGTGTGTGTGTGTGTGTGTGTGTGTGTGTGTGTGTGTGAAAGAAAGAGACAGAAGTAGGGACTGTGTGTGTGTGTGTGTGTGTGTGTGTGTGTGTGTGTGTGTGTGTGTGCGCGCGCACGCACGCAAGTGTGAAAGAAAGAGACAGAAGAAAGGACTGTGTGTGTGTGTGTGTGTGTGTGTGTGTGTGAGTGTGAGTGTGTGTGAGAGAAAGAAAGAGACAGAAGAAGGGACTGTGTCTCAGTACAGAAGGTACCCCAGGTGAGAATCAAGCTGAAGGCTACAGTGCTACCCACTGCATCACTGTGACACCCACAGCAGACAAATGCACATGAGAAAACAGTACTGGATAATCAAACTGACATCAGCAGACTGCAGACTGATTAGTACTATCTGGGCCTGTCTGAAAAACATTGAGCCAGAAGAGACAGGAATAAGAACATGTAGAGTAAAATAGGGGAAAGGCTTGTTTAGGCAAGTGAGGGTGAGGCAATGACAGATGTTCTGGGAAGTGGAGGCAAGAGCTGGGGATCGCAACCAACATCTAGTAGAGGTTAAGAGGTTTCGCTTTGCATCCTTCTTGACCATGAAGCATGATGCAATGCTTGCTAAACTGACAGTAGTGCAAATGCATGCTGTAATGGGATGTGGTCTCTAATCCTTCAACCACTTTATGTTAATAATTTTAAATTCCCCTAACAAAAAAAGTATTAAAACTTTTGGGAAACTTGTTGCTAATAATCACCTTGTCACCAAAATAGGCTGCACCACCCACACACAGTAACTTAACTTAGTTTACTTGCCAGTACAATGACATGACTTGTCTTTTTAATTTTTATCTTTCAAAGGTGAATTAGTGCCAACAGAACTAAAACTACTCTGACAGTTTCTCAGCATGGCCTACAGTGCTTTGTACCCTAATTACTAGATGCTGAGCAGTAATACATTTATCAATGTAATGACCTGCTCAAAAAAAAAATAGCCCATAGATTGTTTTCCAAACAAAATGATATTCCAGTAGGTGAAACTCATTTGTCTCTGCCTTCGTCATTTTTTTTTATTTGATTTACACCCTTCCTAGAGTGCTTTACTCTCCTCAAAATGCTTCTCGTGTGAGAATCATAATTTTTGATAACAGTATAGCCAGGGTTTCCCCAGACTCGTTCCAGGGACAGAGTGCATGCCTAACACGTTATTTCCAGGATCAGCAGCAGTGTCACTGGTGCAACAGGTAGCGCACTCAACAAGGCTGCGAGTTCTATTCCCATACCGGGTAGTTTGATTGCTGACACTGTAGTACAATGCTGCCTTTCAGGTGAGATTTTAAACTGAAGCCTGATCTGCTTAAGTTACTGGTAGTGCAGGTGGATATAAAAGTCCCACAACACCACTCAAAAAGAGTAGGGAAGATTCCTTATGCTCTTGCCAAATTTCCCCTTGTAGTGTAATTGCAATTTTGAGTCTCCTGGGACTAACTCAGTCCACAAAAGAATAAATAAAATGCAGTTCTTTAATTTGTCTGTTTTTACAGCTCTTAGACACCCAATAGCCAAAACCAAAGCAATGAATCTCTGCACACAATAGCAATGACTGCACTTCTTAACAATAACGTACTGTTAACGCGTGTTGTTTGACAACATTAGAACCCTGCTGCTACTCTCCAGTGATATTTTTTCTGACTGAGCATTACAAAGTGAATTGCTTTTGCACTGCTATACACGTTGCAGGGAACTGTAACATTGGATCATATTACTAGCTGTATTTGTAGAGTTGTGATGCCCCTGCACTGGCCCAGTAATCAAGGAGCCTCAATCCTCATTACTGACAACAGTGGGGAATGTACACACTGGGAGGATGACAAGTACACACACAGAGGAAAGTGCAATTTCCCTTAAGAGCACACAGAGATCACAGTCAGTCTGGGGCTGGTTTCTCCCGATACCCAATAAGACTCCCAGTCTGCATTATTTCTTCCTGGGCTTCTGCTGAAAATTGTTTTTTTGTTCCAAGTCAGATTTTCCTGATTAACAAATGTTAAATAAAATTGACAGGCATTTGGATTTCAGACTTCATATTCTTCAGAAAATACATAGTAACACAACCTTTTATTCTAGCAATTTTCTAAGTTTATAAGATGAATATTTGAAATTTGTCCTTATTTTTGGGACTGTATTACCCCATTATTGGCTTTGTCCAGTTTTTTTGTGCTAAGGTTGACAACTATGGCAAGAACTGAATTCACTGAATATGTCTGAGGGCTGTATTCCCTCATTACTGGGTTTGTCCAGCTGTTTTGTGCTAAGAGGTTGACAGCTATGGTGAGAACTGAATTCATTAAATGATAGCCATTTAAGTTTCAGTCTTCCTCTCTTTCACAAAGCAGCTGATATGGTGTAGTGGTATGTTGCTCTTACTGTTTTGCACAGGGACCTTGGCAGTAAAATGTATGGTGGTAACACAGCATTTTTCTTTCACAAAGCAGGTGAATTGGCATAGTGGTATGTTGCTCTGACTCTTTTGCACAGGGACCTCGGCAGTAAAATGTATGGTGGTAACACAGCATTTTCTACAACCTTCCAAGATTATACAAGCAATGTTTAATGTGCCTCTGGTGTTTGGCCTTTTGAGCCCCCCCCCCCCCAATAAATTTGGCTTTTTCCAGATTTCTTGTGCTGCGAAGTTGAGATGCAGTTGAGTATTGAGTAGATTTTATAAGGAGCTGAGAGCTGCAGGGGAAGAGAAGTTTAGTGCTGCTTATAGAAAGTCAGCTTGCAATGTTAATAGCACAACAGGTTGTTGTGTACTTGCTTTTGATGCAGAAGGTTGTTGGTTCTACTCCCACACGGGGTGAATGCTGCTGTACTGAAAAAGTTAAGATACTAACTATGAGCCTGTTATCTGTTTGCCATCCATTTCCTATTGCAATATTACTAGCTTATCATTTTTAATGTAATATAGGCAATTTAGTCCTCAGGGGCATCAGACACTTTATTTTTCGATGAAACCATGAAATATAAAGGGTTTTGCTAGCAGCAACCTCTTCATTAGTTACAGATTTATTTAATGTGGAATTATTTAGATGACTTTTTTACTTCAGAGATTGTGCATATTTACTGATAATGGTGGACTGTAGAATTGTGCATATTTACTGATAATGGTGGACTGTAGAAGTTTGAGTAGACTTTTAAGATGGAAATGTTCTGAATTGGGCAGTTTTGTCATTATTGGTGCACGCTTTTTGTTTCATTGTTTACTGGAAAAATGTTCAAAACAACAGGAAGGTGTATCAAAGAGCACATGTATGTTTCATATGCAAGGGGCCTATGATTTGAAAACAGCCCAGAATTAATCTTTATCTGCCACTGGTAAAATGTATTTTCTTTGAATGTGGGTTTCAATGCTGTTTCAATGAATGTGAGTTTCAAGGGCAGAGAAGTATTAATGCTAAGTTTGTTTAGCAGATGTCTTAGTGTTTGTGCTGTAAAATGCAAAATAAAACTTTCAAATGAAGTTCAAATCATCATAGAAGTAAATCAGTATGCACATTAGTGTTTATGGTAAATGGAGTGAAATAGCCAAGTAATGGATCATTGGAATGGCTGCAGGAGGAGGCTCCATTCGACCATGATTTTGTGAGGAGGAAGGGCGGCAAACTTAGACAGCCCCAGCTGAACTATACCTCCCAACTGTCCAGATTTTCAAAGAATGAATAGATTTTTGCTTCTTATTTTTGGTTTGTTCCTCATAAAATTTGTGGCAAATCATTTAGGAATTAAGTCACTAAATAATGACACACTGAGTTTCAGACTTATTGCATGCTAAAGTAAGACTTGTTCTATCAACTGTCTCAGTTTATACAAGAGCAATTTTTAGTACTGTTTATATGTTCCCCCAATATATTTGGCCTTGTCCAGATTTATTGCATTAACAGGTTGAGAGGTACATGCAAATAAATTGCTTTATGGAATTAGGCATAGCCAAACCTCTCAACTATCCCTGATTTTGGCTCAGAATGTTTCTCTTCCCCTAATAATCCCTCTGCAAAATAGCAATTTTGGAAGAAAACATGGAGGCTTTACAATTAAGAAATAACTGCATTCATAGTTATAGATTATTTTTATTTCAGAAATGCATGTCGATTATTTTTTGTCAGCTGCTCAAGTTAGCAGTACTAATGTTAAAGTGTCCCTTCTTTGACAGGTTCCCAGCTGTATTGTGTGGCTATTTTATATTTTTACATCACATTTTTGGTCCATTTTTCATAAAATTGTGTTTTTTAGGCAAATTAGTGACAAATCATTAAAGTCTGAAGTTAGAAAATAATGACAGACATTTGAGTTTCAGATTTCATACCATTCAGAAAATTCATACTAATGCAAGACCTATTCTATTATCTTTCTAAGTTTATAAGAGCAATATTTTTAAAAATTGTCCTTGTTTTTGGGCCTTTGTCCCACTTCTTTGTATGGCTTTGTCCAGATTTTTTGCTCTGAGGTTGAGAAGTATGACAAATGTGTCAGGGTCATCACAGTCAGCCAGAGACATTTCAAATTGTGACATACTTGTTGCACCCCACTCCCCCATGTAGTGACTCTGGATGTGTCAAAGCAAGGCAAGGAGTAGTTATGCAGTGTAAATGTGCAAGGTATCCCCCCATCCAAGGTAGACACAAGTACTAGAGTGGCTTTTCATCTGTCCTTGATTTTTGCAGAATGGTCTGGTTTCTGTCATATTTTTTGTACTGTTGATTTATGCTTATTACTCAAAGTGCCTGTTGCTCTGTGTTTAAGTAGCAATACTTTAATGACCATCAGGTAAGCCTGGCTGAGATTGTAAGATGCAAGTAAGCTTTAATAAGCATACTGTTAAAAGAATTGCCAACACTGAAAGCCTTTCTGTTGTTGCCATGTAGAGAATACTTAACTAGATAATGTATAAGCCTTGGGTATTGAAATGCATATGACAGTATTTGTAATAAAGGCCAGGATTACATTATTTTAAGAAGCTCATTACACTTGGAGACTTCCAGTCATCTCTGCAGGCTTTACCCGTAAACTAAACAGAATGCCAGTCTTGTGGTCCATAACCTGTACAGTAATCCTTTTAAGCAATGTATCTTGAGCTTATTTCTTGTTTGCTTTTCATTTTTTACTTTGATCATGTTTCCCCCATTAAACAAATAGATAGATGTCAGGCAGCAGATCTTTTTTTGGATAAGGAACATTTTTAAAGTGGGGGCATCGGATTTCTACTTTCAGCATGTTACTTGGTACTTTAATAAAGCTGAATATAAATTATAATTAGAACTGCAGTGCAAGAAGTGGTTTGAGTTGAGTGCTGCTTGATTTTGACTGGCGTTCCATTAATATATTTAAAAATGTAATTTATTTTTCATGCCTCACAACCTTTTTGTTTCCATCTAGATATTAACTAAGCTGTCATGCAGCCAATGCATTGAAATATTTGTATTCTTCTACACTTCATTTTGTCTTGATTGGACTCATAATGACGGTTTGGCACCCACGGCAGTGTATTTAGTTAGTTTTTTGTGGTTTTGAGCATAGCCCCTCCCCTTTCTAGTTGGCCACACCCCTTCCCATTGACCCCACCCATTCAGCTGTCTCCTGCAGCCCCCCTTTGATTTGAAGTCACCAGCCGCCACTGGGACTTGGTAAAGAGAGATGTGATTGGATGGATCTGCAGATGATGCTGGACTGCTGTAACATAGTTTACTGGCTTGACTGAAATAAAGGCACACTACATTATTCAACACATCTGTCCTTTTAGTACACACTATATTACTGAAATAAGATTTAACATTTTTAAATATATAACTCATATACAGGGTAATCTAGTAGTTGCCCAAAATGAAATAATATTGATGATTAGTCAACACTAGCTAGAGGTAGTTACATAGCAGTATTTCATTTCTGATTACATTTTTTAAGAGCAGTATTTTTTTGCAACACACATCTCTCTCTCTCTCTCTCTCTCTATATATATATATATATATATATATGCAGTCTGCAAACTAATTAATGGGTTTTTAAAATAAATATTCCTTGTGTACAGAAAGGTATTGAAATGCGGTATTGCAAAGAGAAGGCACCCATCTGAGGGAAAGGAGGATATGTGTAGGCATACTTCTCTGACTGGGTGATTATTGAATCATTTTTGCAAACTTATTAAGTCATATGTACTTTTTTTTCCTAGTGGTACTATGGCTTTTAGCAAGGGTATTATTTTTGGCAAGGGATAGGTATTTAGAATAGACTTCAGTCTCCTTTTATTAACATATTTCATGAGTGCTAGCACACCTGATGACCTTTTGCTGCAGGAAGAAGATGGCCCAGTCTATTCTTTTCATTACAGGTGAGCATTCTGCTGTTGTCTTCAACATGGGGATATCTAGGCCAAAAAGCCTGATTCCACCTGCAGATAGTTCATTGTTTTAGGAATGCTACTGCAGCAGTAATCATTTTATTTGAACAACTCTGATTATGGTGAATGCCTTCCCAAACTGTAGTGTAGACTGTGGGCAAGTGGCAGGTTAAAGTTTAAATGCTGTGAAGAAGAAGTATAAGATGAAAGCATTGGCAGCTTCATGGGGAGAAGGAGTTTAGTATGCAGTATATTTTTGTTGCATATCGTGTCATAAACTACAGTCTAGAATTTTGTTTACATTGGGAAAGAATTTTAGATATATGATTTTATTAGACTTTAATTTCCCCTGTTTTTATAAGTTCCCTTCCCAAGTTGGGTACTTTCATTAACCTCATGACAGAGTTGTTTAGCCAGGGTAGTATTTACCTCCTTGTTCTTTTATCTCTCTGAGCATTCATTTATTCAGTTGTCTTAAGAGAATGTTTCTGAAAGCATCACCTTCAAGATCAATGGAGGGAGGAGTACTTAAGGAGGATCTGTTAATGTAATAATTTATAGGTGCAGTAGAATAAATGGAAGCTTTTGAGGAGAGGTGGGTTTCCTTTCAGGGTGTACTAGTAACTAAACATGAAGGCATTAGAGTGTGTGTCTGTGATTGGGAAATGGCTAGGAAACTTGTTTAAAACCCGTATGTTAGTTGGACTCATTGCTTTGTCAACTCTGATAGTTGTCTACAGTTCTAGCAACCAAGTGTTAGGTAATGCCCCACATTCAATACTGGTTTGCAAAAGAATACTGACACAGATCCTTGCAGGTTGTCAACCCACCAGTGTTTATTGAAGATTTCAGTCCCCACCTATCTTCAGTGTGAGAGAAGGTGAGCAGACCAGGGAAAATGTACACTGGATCCTACCCTTGGGGTGTAATCCAGGAATCTTGTGCCATCCTGCATTTTGATGACCAGTTGAGCTTGAAGTCCATCTGTCTGTCTAGTCCCAAACAACAGTCCCTTCAGCCATCATGTAATAAATCAATGGTACTTTGGACTGAGGACTTGAGGCTTCCAGGCCTGGCTTGTGTAGCAGGTCCCACCTGAAGAGGGTCTGTCAGGTTATACCTAACTATAGCTTGTGTCTCATGGGCTATATATACATCAATGAGATGCTTAACATCTGGTGGCAGCTGTCATGGTGTGTGATTGGACCTTTGGAGAGTTTGGTGTGAAACTGACTGCAGGTCTGGCAATGTCCTATTCCAAGAGTGTCCCACCCTTATTTTACAGGTTCTGGTCTGCAGACCCTTGGCAGCTGTCCTTGATTTGCTTACCTGAATGTAGCCTTATGCTATAAGTAGTGGGAGTACAGTATTCCCTTACAATTCATTGTCTATGAAGAGTCAAAGATTCTTGAGAACATAGTTACTGAAATTCACAAGGATAGTAAGGCTACCCCACTGCCTCTCTACAAGATAATACTGGCTTTCAGGCTTATGAGATACAGCTTAGATTGTCTGTAATCCATTACTCCCTTTCCCAGGAATGCCAGTGGGAATTTTCTGGAAAGGAGCTTGAGCAACCTTTGCTGATCCTTCGACCAAGTTATTGCGGATGCAAGTAATGCAGTCTGGAGGCTACATGAATATATCCCCAATATGGAGGACAACCCTCACATAAGCTCCTGTCTGAGTAGTTGAATAACTAACTAAGCATCCCAGTGCTGATGTTTTTGTGATTAATTCAGTCCATCATAGGTCCTGGAGATGACCGAGTTAATTGTTTGCCCTATTGGAATGCAGGATTTTCAACTATTTCTCTTCCTTCCCAGTTCCATTCCTATAAGCTATAGGAACTCATTGAGTTTGAACTGAAGGACGATCTTCTTGAGGCCCTTTCTGTGAATTGTACATTGACATAACCCTCACTGTCATTTTGATTGTACTCTATTCAGGGTTTCAGGCCTGGGTGCTACTGGATGGGATTTCATGATTAAGGTTGTCCTCCCTCCATCATGTATGAATGTAGGCTGAAGATCCTGTGTGTGCATTTCTTAAAGGTGGTATTGTTTGATCAGTCTAGCCATGACCTGGTCACTAACATCCTGAGGAGGAAGCCAAATCTTACCTTTCTGGGGATCCTTTGTGTCTTCTTCAACTTCTATGCTTCTTTCATATCAACTTTGACAATCATATAAGAAGAAAAGTTTCCCTGTTGCCTAAGGAAGGCCTTAAAGCTTCACACAGTCTTAGCTGTCAGTGTCCACTAGGTTATCTTTGGGTCTGAGAAGAGAGAGGTTTTCATGAAGTCAGATCCCTCATAATACAAGGAACTCTTCTTGCCCAAGTCCAGGAGGTCTCCCACCATTTGGGTGACAGCTAACTTCACCTCACCACCTGGGACTGATTTCAACACCCTGATCCCACCATATTTGCTCACTGCATTCACTTAGTCTCTCTGAAGAAGTACCCAGTACTGCTCTGGTCAAGTTAGCTTGTGTGTGATCTAGACATGTCACTGATTTGGGCTTCAATTATTTCATAATTGAGGAGCATATATCAATTATCCCTGAGCATCCTGGCCTTCCTGGGTGAAGGGTTATGCCCAGCACTTGCTGGAAAGACAAACTCCTTAAAGGAGTGATGCATCACTGTCTTCCTTTGAAAAGTCCATGTTAACTTGAATTTCATAGTAACTGGCTTGCTTGTCTGCTGTTTGAGCTTGCTGTTTGGCAGTTTTGATTTTGTTTCATGGAAAATGGTGTTTTGTGTAGTCATCACCTCTCCTTGTAGGATCTCAGGCTTCAGGCCCTTTTTGTATAGGGGACAGTAACTGGTTCCACAAGGACAGAATGTCTCTCAGGATCAACCCTTATCCAACAGTTAAGTGCCCTCCTTGCTAAATATTACCTTTTCAATGACTTATTTTGTTGTTTAAGATGTAAATAGCATAGTTGCTATTTAAGGTTTATTTTATTCTTAAAGGTAAAGCATAGATTCTTGCTTATAATTTTTATTCTTCAGGTGACTTAGTAAGAATGCTCCAATTTCTTCTAAACATCTGAAAATGCACTATTACTAGTATATATAAGCAGAAGAGACATGAGTATACCTGCTTACATAATCTGTACTACAACTACCTCCATGTAAATAATGCTTTCATCATATCTGTCCTCAGCACTAAGATCTCATCTTTAAGTTAGTGAGCATCAGTTTCTGAATAGCTTCATGCTATAAAGTCTTGAGATAACCTATCCAATTCCTGCTTCAGTACATTCTCATTTGTATTCAGATATGAGGCTCTACACATATGGCTTTTGACTGTATTTTTATAAATGTGACTTGGATATATACTCTTTCAATGTGTTTATGTGCTCTTTTTATAACTTTTATTCAAGTAATATGTTCAGTATTACCAGTATTAGTTTTTATAACATTAAATCTGAAGTAGTTGTCTTCATTTGGTTTTCAACCTGTGGGTTATAGATCTGTATCCAATCCAACTCGGTTGCATGTCCAACATCTGATCCAAGCTCAAAGCTTCTCCTCTTACCCACAATGCCACTGTCTCCTTCCTCCCTTCAGATCTCATTTGCTGCCTGTGAAGTAAGCATTGTGGTCTGAGTTCTTAGTGATATTTCTTGGGTAGGTGAGTGTTTTTTTGGCTTTTTCTCTTTCTCCTTCTAGTTATATTTCTTTCTCTACTGTATTCCTCCTCCCTGCATGGTCGTCGGTTAAAAAAAAAATCATCTCTACTTTTAGGGTTGCCACTTTTTCAAATGGCCGAAGTGGGACATTTTTGGTACAAATATCAGATTTTACAGGCCGACACATACCCACGGTCTGTACAAAGGTTAGAACTTAACTTTTTTGCCTAAATAAAAGCTTATTCTTGTTTTAGTTGCTTATTCTGTTTCTTATAACATTTGGGTTATTTTAGATACAGAATAACTGTTTTATGCAACTATTACATAAAATATAGGAAATAATTTTGCCCTAAAATCTCAGGACATTTGCCATTTTTACATTTTTTTGTCAGGATACAACTGCCCAAAGAGGGACTGTCCCTCGCAAAGTGGGACAGGTGGTAACCCTATCTACTTTCTGACCTTTTTTATATAGTAAGTGTGTGTGTACGACTGTACTGGGCCTGTCTTGGGAATATGTCAGATACCCCAAAGCCACGTTTCAGAAAGTGCACAGAGTGTGGCCATAAGCTGTCTCCAGCTGATGGCCACACTCTGTGCATAGTTCATAGGTTCATAGGTTCATACTAGGCTATCTGCCCAAGGGCATTTATAAGCCTAGCCCATAGTTATGTGGCTTTCGCCACCCCTTTAGTTTGAATAAAAACTATGCCTATCATTTTGCTGTGCCTCTGTCAAGCAGTGACACTGAAGTAATCCCTGGGGTATATCTGCAATCTCCCATCCATTGGTCAAGATTCCTCTTGAACAATGCCAGAGAGGTGCTCTGCCTCACATGTACCGGGATTTTGTTCCACAGCATACGGAGTCTCTGGGTGATGAATCTGTCCCTCCAGCACGTTCTATTTATAACCGTGTCAAGGTTTAAGTCTCCTGCCCTTGTGGTTCTGAGGGATCTAGATTTTTTGAGGTGAAGCATATTCATCAAATCTGGGTTTGACATGGCCTTATATGTCAGGCACAGGTCACCTCTGAGCAAGCGGTATGAGACTGAATAGAGCTGGAGTTCTTTCAGTCGGGCAGCATAAGACATATTTTGAGACCCTTTATCCTTTTGGTGAGGAACTTTTGGGACCTTTCAAGCTGCAGCAGGTGTCTGGTCAGATACATTCGAGCGGGCATTGTACTCAATCATAGGTCTGAGTGATGAGTACAGGGGGACGATGACCTCCCTTGATCTAGATGTGAATCCCTTCATGATCAGGTGGGCGATATAGAAGGTTTTCCTAACTACTTTAGCAACATGAGTGTCAAGCGAAGGCTACTGTCAACCTGGGTCCCCAGATCCCTGATGACTTTTCTGTGCTCAGTGGATTGCCACTTATATGGTAGCTAGGGGTAACCTTGTTTTTCCCGAAGGGTATGACTATGCATTTTTTGGTGTTTAACTTCAGGCCATGGCTCTGGCACCAGTTATCCATTTCTGTGAGGCCCTTCTGGAGGATATCTGTGTCAGATGTGTTTTCGACTATGGCGCCCAGTTTGCAGTCATCTGCAAACTTTGTCAGCCATAACCCTCCTGTGTGTGTTGGGGTGGCCCATTTGCAAACCTCCTGTTCTATCTGTGCCAGGTTTAATCCCAGGATACTGAAGGACAGGAGGGATAAGCTCATCTTGAAGGGCCTACTTCCCTCTATGGTAACTGTAGCCCCGGCACTCCCAGTTTCTAGTTCAGCTTCAGCCTCAACTTCTACCACTTCCCTGGTCTCTGGGACTCAAACTCCCCACCAAGAGGCCCAGGGAAGGGGAGAAGTAAAAGAAGGACAGGCCGAAAAAGTGGTCGCCAGACCACTAGGCGCCAGCTGGGCCACCGCCGAAATCTAGGCCAGCTACTAGACCAGGATCCACCGGCTCCACTCTCCCAGGTTTTCCCCTGAGCTGGAGGAGTCCCGGATCCTGTCTCCCATGTGGGCTTCCCCTCACTGTCACTCTAAACTAGTGTCAGTAGCCTCCTCTTCCCGCTCCACCCGGAGCCTTAGTGAAGTGTAGATGGGCAGGATGATGCGGTGGTTTATCCGCACCCAGATTCAGATGGGAGTCTTGTCTGCCCCCTCTCCCTCTGGATCACACAGTCTTCTTTCACCCTGATTACTCCTTCTCCAATCTGGCCTTCAGTTTTGGAGCCCTTGGATCCGAGCATCCTTGGGGTTGAAGGGTTGGTGCTGATGGTACCTTTTACCTTGATGCCAGCCACAGCCTTGAGCATGTCAGATCTAACAGGGTTGGATCTGATGGGCTCTCGAAGCCATAGCCTCGGTGTCAGATCCGAGGAGATGTTGTCAGCTCCGAGTGTGTCAGAGCGCAGTATCCCCTTCAGTATCTCAGCGCTTGGAGGCTCGGCTCTGGTTCCCCATTGGGTCAGAGGGGAATGGCTCCTGCTGGCCTTTCTCAGGATGTCCATTCTCCTTTAGCCTTTGATGTGGTGTAGAGGGTTCTCTTGAATTCATCGAGACCTTTGACCATCTCATTCTCGGACTCCAGCCTGACTCCTTCTCTTTTGAATACGGCTCTGGCCATCCTGCCATCTTAGGGACAGCCTGCCACTGTGTTGCCTCAGGAAGCTCCCTCTTGGAAGCAGCAGGACATTGGGAAGTCCTCCCCAGAGATTCCCACTGATGAGATCCCTCACAAACGGACATGCAAAAGGAGGCATTTAGACTCCCCTCTGGAGTCACTCACCGAAGACACTGATTTGGAGGAAGGGGAAGGTTCCTCCTGATCACCCCCCGAGGATGTCTTATTCGGGGACGTCATGGAACTCCTTCACCAGAGGGGGGGGGGGTTGGTCTGCCCAAAAGCCTACCTCGGATGAATCCGTGTTACTCGAGGCATTCGGCACAGGTCCTTCTACTTCCTGGGTGTCCCCTCCTGCTGATCCTTTAGTGGACCTGATAACATCTCTGGCGTGGAAGGAACCGGACACAGTGGAGCCTATCCCAAAGTGCCTGGATAAAGTATTAAGCCTCCCATTTGACAGGTTGTACTGGAATAAGGGGTTCCCAGTTGATGCTATGGTGGTGGCAGCCACCACCAGGAGACAGCTTGCTCAGGAGAGCTCTATGGTTCACCCTCCTGATCGAGAGTCAAGGGCGATGAACTGTTTTGGGAAGCAGGTGTACGCTTCAGAGACTTTTTCTATTAGAGAGCTGAATTACATGGCACATGTGATTTGGCTGCAGTGAGACCTAGTGAAGGAGATCTCTGAGTTGACCCCTGAGTCCATGTTGGCAGGAGACAAAAAGATATTTTCAACTCATATTGCCACTCTGAAGTCCATTGCGAGCACTTATATGCGTCTTCTCTCCTATGTTACCAAGGGAGCCACTAGAGCAGCTGGTACAGGCACTGCCATTAGCCGACATGCCTGGCTGTGGCTCTGTCAATTCTCAGAACCCTTCAAGAAGTTGTTCACCAGTGCCCTGTACGATGGTTCCTCCCTGTTTGGAAAGTCAGTACGTGTGACCTTGGCCCAGAGTGAGAAGACTGGAAAGACTCTGTCTGCCATCGGGATCTGCTTCTCCACCTCTCAAAGATCCTTTTCCAGGAATCAGCTAGTGACTAAGAAGATGTGGCTCTGGAATTCTCAGACATTTTCCCAAGACACTCAGGACTCACATTTCCCTAGAGGCAGGGGGGGTACAATAGACATCACCCTAGAGACAGAGAGGGTCCAAGAAATTTACAGGTCTCGAGAACCTTTCTCAGACAGACCCGCACAGCAGCCTTGAAGGGTTGCCTGGCTGTCCTTCTTTGGGTGCAGTTGGGGGACAGTTATTGCTACACCTAACAGAGTGGGCGTCCATCAAAACAGATCATTGGGTGTTGCAGATTATATCCAGAGGTTATTCAATCCCATTCCTCGAGCCACCTCTACCACCTGGACATTCCACCCGTGCACAGGGAGGATGCAGTACTGGAAATGGTAAAGCTGCTAGGAAAAATGGGTCATCAAACACGTTCCCCAAGACAAGTCCGGATTAGGCATTTATTCCAGGTTATTTTTAGTGCCAAAGAAGAAGGGGGACCTAAGACCAATTCTCGATCTATCCACCTTCAACCTGTCAGTGGCCAAGATGAAATTCCAGATGGTTACCCTTCAGTCTGTACTGCCCTTCCTGCAGGAGAATAATTGGATGTGCTCGATTGACCTTCAGGATGTGTAATTTCATATCAAGATGGACAGACACTCTCGGAGGTTTCTCCGCTTCCGCCTGGGGTCAATCATTATCAGTTCAGAGTGCGCCCCTTTGGTCTCACCACAGCCCCCAGGGTGTTCACCAAACTGATGGCAGTAGTAGCGGCTCACCTGAGACTCCAGGGCATTCAGGTTTTCCCCTACCTGGATGATTGGCTCCTCGCTGCCCCTTCTAAGCATCAATTTTGCCAAGCAAGGGATTCCTTTCTGTTACTAGCCCAGAGGTTAGGCATGTCTATCAATCTCAGCAAGTCATCTCTGGCCCCAGTTTAGACCTTGGACTTTATTGGGGCTCGATTACACACTATCCAGATGAGAGTTTTCCTTACTCCTGACAGGATATACAGCCTGAAGCTACATGTTCTTTGCATCATGCAAACTCTATCTCTGACAGCAGAACAAGTTCTATGGGCATTGGGGTCTATGGCAGCCACAATCACTCTTCTACCCTTGGTGCATCTTGAGGTGAGGATTCTTCAGTGGACTCTCACAGTACAATGGTCATTTCTAGACCTGCCGCTTTCTCATCCTGTTCAAATCTCACAGGTGTACAGGGACACTCTTCAGTGGTGGATTCACTCCCCTGATCTGGTCCGGGGGCGTCCCTTTCTCCCTTCATTCCCCAAGGTCACTGTGACTATGGGCACCTCCCAGCTGGGGGGCATTGCTCAGGAAGGATGGTCCAAGGTATGTGGTCCCCTTCCAAGACCAATTTTCATATCAATGTCCTGGAGATTAGGGCCGTGCTTCTCACGTTGTGGGCTCCATGCCCATCTTCCTCTAGAAACAGTTGCTGTCCAGATGGACAACATGCCAGTGGTCTGGTACATCAACAAATGGGGGGAACCAGGTCTTACCCTCTTTGTCATGAAGCCATGAGAGTGTGGGAATGGGCGATTTCCACCAGCCATCTTCTGATGGCAATAGACGTTCCAGGATGGTCCAACATTGTAGCAGAGAGGCTCAGTAGATCTATCCTGATGCCTTACGAGTTTTCTCTGAATCCTTCAGTAGCAGAGCTAATCTTTCTCAAGTGGGGTCAGACTTGCTGTGATCTTTTCTCATCTCCTTCCTACGCAAAATGCAGCAAGTTCTTCACTCTGAATCCCCCTTAGGGGGGAAGCCCTCAGAGATGCTCTGATTCATGCTTGGCCTCCTGATCTCCTGTATGCTTATCCTCTTCTACCATTGATACCAAGATTTCTTCAGAAAGCTCACAAGCTGGGGAGCCTTGTGATCCTCGTTGCCCCGTTCTGGCCTTGCCAAGTCTGGTTTCCCCCTCTCTGGTCTCATCTAGTAACTCCACCATGGATGTCAGATCCAGTTCCAGATCTCATTGCTCATCCCTCAAGGATTCCCCATCCAGACCTGGACAGTCTAAAGCTCACTGCTTGGTTGCTCCATTTCCCATGATTATCAGGACTCCAAGTTTATCTTCTTCCATTAAAAGGATCCTGGTGGCAGCTCATAAGTCTTCAGTCATGAGAGTTTACCAGAGTAAGTGGAAATGGTTTTCTATATGGGCTTCTCAGCATGCATTGGATCAGTTTACTGCTCCAGTTTCTGTGGTGTTGGAATTTTTATCAGGGATTTTTCAGCAAGGAGACAGTTCATCCACAGTCAAAGTCCAGCTGGCTGCAATTTCTAATTTTCATGAGGTGGAAAATATGGCTTCCTTGGCATCTTCTAAACTTTGCAAGACCTTCCTTAAAGGTAACTTTCTACTAAAACCCCTGGTGAAAGAGCCTACGCCACCATGGGATCTTACATTAGTGCCTCAGGCTTTAGTTTTGTCTCCTTTTGAACCAGCAGCTTTGGTGTATTTACAACTCCTGTCATGGAAGACTGCATTCCTAGTTGCCATTACTTCTGCCAGGCGAATGTCAGAACTTCAAGCGCTATCCATCAAGGTTCTTTATATGATTTTTTGTAAGACAGGGTATCTTTGTGTACTAATCCCTCCTTTCTTCCCAAAGTAACCTCGGAGGCCAACATCAATCAGACAATAACTCTTCCAGTTTTCCTTCCAGATGTACAAAATAAGGGAGAATATAAATTACGTTTGTTGGATGTGCATAGACAGTTATGTTTCCATTTGCACATGACTAAAGATTTTCGTAAATCTGACCAACTTTTCATTTCTTACTCCAAACCTTTTATGGGAATCCAGTTTCTAAAGTTACTATTGACCACTGGATTTCCCAGTGTATTATTTGGGTGTATTCTGTCAGGGGGGATTCCCCTGCCAGAGCAGGTTAAAGCACATTCGGCCAGATCTGTGGCTACTTCCATGGCCATTTGGTCTTGAGTTTCGCTGGATGATATTTGTTCTGCAGCTACATGGTCCTCATCTCATACTTCCATTAAACATTATAAATTGGACATAGTATCCAGGAACAGGGCATCTTTTGCTCCACCATGCTCTGGCATATCTTTCCATAAGGGTCTACCAGGTGTATAGTGGCTGGGGATTCTGTCCCACAGGTTGAAGACCAAATGAAGACAACTACTTCAGATAAAGAAGTTATGTACTCACAATAACATTCCATCTGAGTAGTTGTTCTTCATTTGTCTTCACCCATTCTCCCTCCTTTCTCCTGACCTTGTCTATTTTGTTTGCAGATAATGCAACTGTAGTAGTTGGACACCTTCAAGATGTACCTTGTCCTTCTCTTTGTTTAGAGAGGTTTTTCTCTGATAGTGACAATGTCTTGTTGAGTTGGATGTGACTAATGGGTTGGGTAGCAAACTCGATCTGAAGGGAGGAAGGTGACAGGGACATTATGGGTAAGGGGTTGAGCTTTGAGCTCCGATCAGATGCTGAATATGTGGCCAAGTCGGATCCAATATGGATCTGTAGCCCACAGGTTGAAGACAAATGAACAACTACTCAGATGGAATGTTATGATGAGTACATAACTTCTTTTTTGTAAGCAATAGACTCATTTGAGCATTCAATTTTAAATCCCAGATTTATATCCTCCCTGCATTAAAAAGATGTCAACCAGAAGTGTATGTAGATTATATTTAGCATGCATATGCTTACCATGCACAAATGTAGTCTCCCACAAATGTTCAACGTTTAGATAATTGTTTCAGTACCCCAAGTAATACGAGTTATATTGTTGAGTAGAATCTGTCCAGCTTTGAAATCTTCAGGGCATCAGCCACATGCCCAAACTGCCATTGTCTTGAGAAGAGCCAGATAAGAGGCAGTTTGGATGCCAAAAGCTTCAGAACTTTCTTGCCATGGAAGTGATTCTGTGGGCTTAACCTTTCAGGGCAGGGCATATAAATAATTTTTTTCTGTGAGTTATTATTTTATGCTACAAAATGCTTTCTTGTGGAGCTGTCATGTTGCTGAGCATATTTTTATTTATGTAATGCTTGTCAAAAATGAAAATGTAAAAACCTATTTTTAATTTACATAGTATGTGTAGAGTAAGTATATGTGAGGCAGAATTTGGTTCTTTGGGGGACTGTCATAGAAGAATTTACCTTGGAACCTTAATTTTCCTGATAGATGGTTTACTAACACACTCAAGCTTTGCTACTCACTTGTGATAGCTCCTTCCTGACTTGCACGTGGAGCAATTGAAAGTCTCCAAAATTCTTGCTTCCCCTGTCCACTAAAAGAAGAAAGTTGTTAGGGAATCATTGGGTATCTGGCTGGCCCCAGCACTGCCTCATCTGCTGGTGGTTGACTGTGCTATGTCCAAAACTGGTTCCTCAGATCATCCATCTTTTAATCGTGGACATACTGGTCTAGCTCTTTGGGAAGCTGCTATGGATCATAAGATTGGCATGTCCTCTGCAGCTGTAAGGTTGCCTTCACTGGGTATGGCAGAGCTACTTGGACTCAGGGGTAAAAGTGGATCAGGGTTTTTCATTTAGTTGAGGTAAGGTGCCTGATTCCCAGGCTGGTGTTTCTGTCATGGTCTGATCCTTTTCTAGGCAATTCTGTAGCAAGAAAAAGAAATTTAAAAATGTTTCCTCTCCTGATTCTTAACTATTGACAAGGAAGATTTGCTGGAATTGCTAAAGGGTTGCTGTCTGCTTTTAATGTGTTACATCCTGGTTCCTCAGTATATTCTAATATCAAAAGATTTCCAGTCGCATGAGCAAGGAGGAAATGTGATTATTCGATGAATTATTCTTGAGTTGAAAGTTCTGATTCTGAGAAGTGTTTCTTCAGATTTCCCTCCCTTTTTCTGACACTATATAAAAAAAGGAGAATTATTTCTGTGGGAACAGAATGAAATCCCTATGTCCCAACAGAAGTATTGTGATTTGTTACTGCTGGAGTTTCCCCAACCTGAAGCTGTTCCTCTTATATTGTTTGTCTTCTACTGCTAAATATATTGTGAAGGCTAACCCCATTCCTTCTGACAAGGATGGGAAAGCTTTTCACAGATTTGGTAAAAAAATATATTCCTCTGTTACCTTAACTTTCAGAATTTTGAACTGTTTTGTTCACGTTAATATTTTGACTGGCTTCTTTTGAGAACATGAAAAGGTTAACTGTTAACTCTCCTTCTTATGTGGTTAAAGCTTCTTTAAATTTCTTGACTGTGTCTGCTTCAAAGGTAACCACGTTTCTTTAAAGCCCTCTTAAGATTCTGCTGATGCTGAATCTAGGGCTGCTGCTACTACTTCAGCTATGATAAGATTTGCTTGGTTACATTCTCAAAACTTACCAGAAAGTGTTAAAACTGAGATTTTGAATTCTCCTCTGGATAGAGATGCATTATTTGGGCCCTCTGCTACTGAGATCCTTAAAAAAAATTGATCAGGGGGAAATCGATTCAAGGGATCACTCATATTTTTCAATCCTTCTTTTCAAGGTTCAGTAAAAACTTTCCTTATTTTTCAAGATCCTTCAGAAAACAGAGTTAAGTGGTTTCTGCAAAGTTCTAATGAGCAAATTTTCAAAAATCAGTGGCAAGGAGACTCCCCCAAACCAAGGCAATCCAAAAAGGCAAAATGACAATTTGCCTATTCTATTTCCTCCCCCTTCCAAGCCTAACAATCCTTCAAATATCTTCCTCTGCCTAGGCATCATCTTCCACAGTGGCATCTGATTATCTCAGATAAGTGTGGGTTCTTAACACTTATCCACCTGCGTAAACATCACAATGGAAATCCCTTCCTCCTTATCCCGCAAACCTAATGTCCCTGATTTTTCCTATTCTATAACTTCGGTTTGTATTTGTCTAACTTCTGCTTTACTGATCTGTTTTATGTTCCGCCTTAGTGATCTTATTTTTTATTTTGTGAAATTTTCCATATCTGGGTGCTCTGCCTGTATATCTCTTCAAATATCTTTGGGGAAGTTTTTTGTATTAATTCGTTTGGCTTTCTCCTTTACATAAATATTGCACCATAGCAGATCTCTCTTTTTTTCCTCTATCTTTTTTCTTTCCCATGTCCATGTTTTTTTCTATACCTTTCAAAATATGTTTTTCATATTTTCGCAGATCCTCAGTCACTTTGTTTTCAATACAGCCCAAGGTTTCTTGATCTATACAAGGTTTATCATTAATCCATTGTATTAATGAACACAAATTTCCATTTGAAGCTTTTGACAGTTTTTTATGTAAGTATTTTTCTTTTCTCTAAGTTTTCTCTTAATCTTTTTGAATATCTTCTATATGGAAGTTATGGGCTTCTTGCATAATAGTAACAATACATAATTTCTTTTTATCTTTAATAGTCCATGCTATCATCTTTATGGCTCCTTTTTGGCCTGTCAGTTTTTGTGTTTTTGTGGACCACTATTTCCTTCTACAACTGGGGGGGGGGGTCATTCTCCCCTTGAGCCACACCTAAATCCATTGTAGGAATGTTTCTTTGTCTTGAGTATTCTACACTGTCATTTTTTTCCAGTCATGACACCAGTTTGGTTACCAGGATTGGGCACTTTTTTTATTCTGGGACATATGCACTCAGCTGTCCATGATATATACTTTATAAAATACAGTCTATATATCAATATCATCTTGATAAGATTTTGTAAAAATAGGATCTGCCTCGTGAAGGGACTCACCAAGACTTGAGGATGAATTAAATTCCAGCAATACTACTCTCCTTTGCTTGCTGTTTTTATCATCTCTCCATTCAGACCACATATGAGAAGAATTCACTGGTACCTCAGATCATTTTGGACTCTGCAACATTTCCCTTTGTCTTTTCAGATTTCTGTTCTGGGGTTTGTCAGAAGGGAGTTACATTGGTGGGTGAATCCATTGCCTGTCGGTCCAGGTCTCTCCTTATCCCTTCAGTCTCCCTCCCAGTCTCACAACAGATATTTCAGACTTTGCTTAGGGATTAGTTTCAAATGGGGTGATGCTGCAAGGCTTTTATAACTTCAAGGACAGACAAAAGCACGTAAATGGCAAAAAGATGTTGGAAGTTATTAATTCCTTAAAAGCCTTAAATCACCTTTGGTCCACAGGCCTTCTTCAAGTTGTCACATAAAGCACCACAGTGATGTGATAGATAAACAAACAAGGAGATATCAAATCGTATCCCTTTGCAGACTTGGTCTGATTGCCTGGGAAGTAGAAGTTCAACTCAATCAGACTTTTCATATATTTAATCAGATCAAAATATTGTAGCAGACAAGCTGAGCAAAAAAAAAAAAAAAAAGACAAACCTCACAAATGGAAATGACATCTCACAGTTTTCATGTAATTGATCCATCTTTGAGGAGCACCTCAAGTAGATCTGTTTGCCTCCTTCCAAAGTGGACAGTTAAAGAAATTCTATTCCATAATTCCTTGCAGATAGGCCTGGAAGACCGATGCATTCTCATTCCCATGGATGGGCCTATTCCAAGGTCTCTTTTGGCCCATGCAACAGTGGAGCTCCTTTCTTCTGAAATTATCACAAGCTTCCCCACAGACTGGATTTTGTCACATAAGACAGGGTTTGTTTAATGCACTCAGTCTAAAAATAATTCATACTGACTGCCCGGATGATACAGCTTCAGTACCTTTGAACACCTTTTTTTTCTGAAGATGTGCAGCAGATATTAAATGAGGCAAAAAAAAATGATACTAGAAAATCATGTACATTTACATCATGTACAGGAAAACCTTTGAGGCCTGATTTTTTCTAGTTCTTAATTAGTTGTATGTATTGTTATAATCTGGCCTGTCTTTTTCTTGTATCAAGATTCATCTTTCAACCACTTCTTATTGTTTGACCCTAAATCCTCCCTTTATACCTGCCCTCAAATCAAGCATTTTATGAAAGTGGGGTTTTACATATCAGCCCACCTTGAAAATAGGTGTCTCCTCCTTGGGATCTTAATTTTATGCTTGAAATGTTGATACTTTTTCCATTTGAACCAACTCATCAGGATGTTTTATAGTTCTTAACATGACAAACTGCCCTACTCATTGCTTTGACATTTGCAAGAAGAGTATCTAAGATAGAAGCTGTTATGGTGTCAACCCTACCCAATTTTCATTAAGGACATATTTTTTTTTTGAAAACTAATCCTTTTTATGCCTAAAGTGGTTTCAGAGTTTACTTTAAGCCAGACTATTAAGCTCCCTGTATTCTTTGGAGAAACTAAGAATAAATTTGAAAGAATCCTTCGTACTCTGGATGATCATATGCAGCTCAGATATTTCTAGGACAAAACTAAATTCATGAAAATGGGTCAGCTGTTTATCTAATATGAAGGTAAGAAAAAGGACAACCACTGTCAAAGCTGGCAATTTCCCGATTGTTATCTCATACTATTTCTTTCTGCTGTGCTCACCATAACACGTTACTTCCAGGTAGGGCTAGGGCCCATTCTGCCAAGGCTTTGATTTCTTCTCTGGTGTGGATTTTTGGAAAGAGGTGGACTGTAGAAGTATTCTACATGCAGCAATCTGCTCCTCTGTATATACTTTCACAGAGCATTGCAAACTGTATTCTTTTCAAGGTTCAAATGACCTTTGCAAGGAGCATTCTCCAGGCACTCCTGGGTGATTGAATTCCTTCCTCCTCCCTATAGGTCTATAAGCTATAGTTTATAGGTTCATAGGTGTATACTAGGCTAATGACCACTAGGGCCTTTGTAAGCCTAGCCATGCAGCTCAAATGTGGTCTGACCAGTTGTATGCTTTAGACATTTATACAGGTGATGATGATTGATCATGACATGATTAAATGACTGCTTTTGTACATTAGATACAGACACCAGTCCAGGAGTGAAATTTTAATTTCCTGTCCAATGGTACAAGTTGCAAAAAGGGGCTAAGGATGGATGGCTGGATGGATGGTTCAAGTTACACTTAAAGAGGGTTAGGAGGAACTTTGTTTCACATAGATGGGAAGCCTATTTCAGTGAATGGGAATTCTCTGAGATACATATCTGTCTCTCCAGCATGTCCTATTTAGGTTGAAAGCAATCTTTAGATCTAGTAGGTCTGATGTTCTTTGTTTTGCAGATGTGCAAAAGATTCATAAGAGCAGGGTCCATGGATGCCTTGTATGCCAGGCATAGATTGCCTCTCAGTAGTCTGTAGGAGACTGAGTGTAGAGATAGTGCTTTGAGGCGCTGTGCATATGACATTGTATTTATGCTCTGTATTCTTTTATAAGCCACCTTAGCAGATGTTCCAGTTGTTGCATGAGTCTGGTCAGGTACATACCAGAGGGAGCATCATACTCAATGATGGGTCTGATGAGGGTGAAATATACTTATATAATGACTTCCCTGGACTTGGATGTCATGCTCTTATAAGTTGAGCAGCACAGAAGGATTTCCTTGCTACCTTAGACACATGTTGGTCAAAGGCCAGGTTACTGTCTACATGTGTTCTCAGATCCTAGACTAGTGGGTCTACTATTAGGGGTGTTTTATTGGTGATGTAGTTTCCTGGTGTGACCGACTTCCCAAAATATACTATAATGTATTTCTTGGTATTGAGTTTTAAGTCATGGCTTTGGCACCATTTGTCTGTGTTAGACCATCTTATAAGATGTTTGGATTTTGGGGGAGATTCTGTGACTACTCCCTATTTGCAGTCATCTGAGAATGTGATCAGAGACCTTTGACTTCTGAGTAGTAGATGCCAAAGAGGAGCGAACCCAGCACAGAGTCCTGAGGGACTACACTGGTGACCTTACTCTTTGTGGAGGTGGTCTTACCGGTTCTAACTTCCTGGTTCTCTCTGTGAGCCAGCTGGCTATGCAGCACATTATATAGGGGTTTAGCCTAATTGAATAACATTGTGTACAATGCCTGAGTGGGGTATTGTATCAAATACCTTTGTCAGGTCAAGGTAGCAGTATGTACTATTTTACCCTCATCCAGTACCTGGATGACTTTCTCAAAGATGTACACTAGGTTCAGTAGGCATGACCTTTCTTTGACAAAGCCAAGCTGGGATGGATCCAGTGTTTGAAGGTCTGTAGTTTCTGGGATCTGTTGATTGTTCACCCTTATGAAGCGGGATGGCTGTTGCATTCCTCCATTCTCATGACGTGCAGCTTGTTTTGGGAACAGTTAAATAGTAACTCCGGTGGACCTGAAATGTCTTATTTTAGATAATTCAGAAAGTTGCCAATAATGACTGGGATTGAGTTGGGAGTTGAAGCTAAATTTGTCAGCCAGCAGATTTGCTATATCATCCAGCAAAGTGAATGTGGCATGATTAACCCACCTGCTGTGTGCTGCCTTTGAGGTTTCTGAAGAGCCGAAGAAAGCCTTATGGTTGTTTTTTTCCTAGGAAGCTATCTTGACCTCAAAATTAGATTTATTTGGACTTAAACTCTCTTAGTTGCCTGCTTAGTTTGATGAGAGAGTTCTTATTTTTATGGAAGTTACACTTCCCTCTTTTATCCATGATTTTTTTCCTTTTGTTGTATAATCTGTTTAATTTGGGATGCCATCAGCGTGAATTGTTTTTGTAGTTTTGGGCTTCTGGTAGGTACACAGCCTCTATGAAGACATTGACATGGTTATACAGAGTTTCTGTGAACAGCTCTGCATAGGCTGCTGTGTTCTCTGGGTTTGGAGGGGAGCTAAATTTTGACATACTATTGCTTAATAAAAGGACATTTGCCATGTAATAATTGCTAACTGTTACTGGGTTTACTGGAGTTATTGAGCTGATTTTGAGTTCAAAGGAGACAACTTTATGGTTGAACCTTACCTAAGAGGTCATAACATTTGGTGATGGTGGGGTTTTGCAGTATTCTTCCATATTTGTGAGTACAAGGTCCAGTATTTTGGAACCTCTACTGGGTGTATGCACTATGTGCTTAAGGATGTTTATATTTACAAAGTCCAGGTATCTCTGTGCCTGCGGATTTGAGGCTGTGTAGGATTCCCAGTCCATAGAGGGGTAATTAAAGTCCCCCCATGAGTAAGGTGTTAGGTTGAGTGTTGAGTGTCCACACTATGTCTAAGTATGCGCCATGGGTTTTGTGGGACATAGAGGGTGACCTATAGCTTGCTAGGATATGGTATGGGATTTTACCTATAGTGAATGCACGTGGAGAAACTCCAGTGTGTGATCCTGTTTAACCAACCTAGAGGTATGCTTGTTATTAATGTATATCAAAACAGTGTAAGAAACTTCTATGTGTGGAAGATTTTCAAACCATATATATCTAATTAATCACTGTATATTAATCAAATCAGATAATGGTAGTAGAAGTACTGAACTTAAACTCATCCTATGTCAAAAAATAATAAAAAAAATTATAATTTGAAATATTATACAGAATTACTAAGTATTCAAAAGTTATCCAAGCAGGATAGACAGTCTGTTTCCTTTGGCAAGAAAGCACTGAAGCTTTTGGCGCCCAAACTGCCTCATGTATGTCTCTACTTGTGCCACTGTCAGTTTTGGGGCATGGAATGTTCCCTAAAGCTTTAATAGCAAGGATGTAACCCATATAGCTTAAGCTACTGCAACACTGATCTATTTGAACATCTACTGTTATGGTAAGTTTAATTACACAACTGGACTTTTCTGCCATATTTATTAAATATAAATGTACCTGTTGGTAGTACTGGTCTGTTGATAGTAGAAAATCTCATTAAAGGGTAAGGTATAATTTTCAAGTACAAGTTCTAGTAAATGACATAAAATATTAGTATAAGCATCTAAAAATATGGAGATCATTTCTGTAGCTTACCACAAAAAATGTAGCAGTAGGTCACACAGGAGGGTTAGTCATATTTTTATGTATCTTTAGCAGACCATAAATCAAGGGCATGGAAGGTTCAAGAACACTTGTCAAAATTTGAATGTAAATCATATAAAATACATTTTTTGATTGCAGTGATGTTCTTCCCATCGGGTCAAGTAACTCTCTTGAATTTAGATTCATCACTTAAAAGACCTAATGCATTGTTCACAGTTCAGTAAAACAATTTAACCCTCTTTGTCCACTGGTTCTATTTCTATACTCTTACTGCCCTTCAGTCTGACTGATGTATCTGTTTCAGACCTTGTATGGTAATAAAAAAAAACCCTTAATTTTATTATTCCCCTTGACATACATTTCTCATTCCTACATGTTGTTATACACAGTGACTAATGAGTGGCTAACTGGTGTAAATATGCTTTTGCTTTTTGAGCTTGTTAACATGTTCTGAGTTGTTTGGAAATATCAGCTTTGGGTGACTGTATCTCAGTCATAGAGCATTGTTGTGCTGGTGTAAAATTCCTTTAGATAATAATGACAGATCTTCACATGTATGCACGCACTTACAAAGATTAAACACTCTGCATACCATATGTTGTCCCCGGATGTGATATGCTTCACGTCTCTATTTTTATTACAGGTTGTCGAGCTCCTTGATTTCTTCCTTTTTTTGCCTGATTCCTTCTCTTCCTTGTGCCATCATTTTGTTTTTGTGAAATAGCTGAGTTTCTACCAGTTCCTGAAGCTCTGAAAAATCCTTAGCCCATAAAAAGGAAACCAGTCTGTCCTGCCTTCATATACTGTCACATCATTTGGGTAATGGCTGTTCTGTGTTCCCTGATTGGTCAACTGCTCACAATATGATAGCTGATTGGTTGTTGCATTATGTTTTGGCCATAAAATACTTGCCCATTTTTTAAATTATCGTGATTCATCTGCAATTTTCTACATTTTGTTGGTATAAATCTCTTCTCAAAAGTTGTCAATTATCCAGTGTTTCATTATGGCTCATGTCATACAATGAAGCAAAAAAAATGTTGATGACCTTATGTAGCACACATTATTAATCTTATTTAGCAATTCCAATTCATACATCTCAAAAAGTTATTAATGAGCTTCATGTATTGTGTACTAAAATGTAAATTCAGTTTCTACCACTTTATGAGCAACATAGGATATTCAGGAAAGTTAACACAGCATCCCTTTAAACCAGCTGCCAGTGCACTCCTCAAGTTCTTGGTATGGAAAACAGCCTTGTTACTTGTAACTATCTCTGCCAGGAAAATATCTAAGCTACACACCTTAACTTGCAAAGAGCCCTTCTTAGGGTTTCACAGAGGCAATGTGAGTCTGCTAGCAACCCCTGTTTTATGCCCCAGGAAGTCACAGAGATCTTGTTGAATCTATTCAATTTATGGTATTCTTTCTTAACCCCCTAGTACAAAGAAAATAAATGTTATACTTTGGATATTCATAACATATTAAAGTTATTGCCTTCGTAAAACAACGGACCTGTTGGAGCGTGAACAATATTTGTTTCATTTGCAGTGAATAAAGAGGAGAAATTAGTTTCTGTGCAAACTATTTTGAAATGGTTAGCATTCTGCATTACGTTGTGTTATGCTTTTATACTGCTCATGGCATGACTTTGTAGGGACAAGTTAGGTCACATTCCACTAGAGTGGCAGGAGTCACTACATGGATCACTACTGCATTCCTAATGGGAGTAAATACCCCGGCTGTCATGGAGGCAGCTCCCTGTAGAAATTACAGGCTTGTCATTCAGGGACAGGAATGAATTTGCATATGCTATATGCAACCCATGCATCGACATTAGCCAACCTCTCACGTATAAAATATGCTTTGGGAATCATACCTACACTGATGATTACTGAGTCAGTGATCCATATGAAGGGCTTAATACACCTATGTAAGGTATTTACCATAATGTTGGAGTAGGATTGGTACTGCAGTATGGTTTCTTTCCCTTCATATCCACTTTTCTATTTGCAAAAATAGTAAAAAATGGCTTGTGTAATGGCTGAGCACAAGTAAATTCCAAATCCATAAAAGACTGTACTTGGATCCAATGATTCATAGTGGAATGTTATCTATATTACAAAAGCAAAAAAAGAGAGAGTAAAAACAGTCAGGCATTCACACTAACAGTGTTTCTTCTGGACTAAAAGAAAGAGTAGTCATAATAGCATATGATCACAGTTCTTAAAGGTACAGTACCTAAAAACATAAGATGCTCATTTCATCTGTAAAGAATGTCTGCTTCATGCTTAAGATAGACTTAATGCTGAAGCTGAACTGAGGCCAAGGCTTCTGTCTTCTTTGAAAAATATAATCTTTTCTTTGTGGACATTGAGGGGCCACTATGGGTACCATCTCACCTTCTTGCCTTTTTCATACCAGTCATGCAAACAGAAATTGTAGTCTTCCTCATGTTCCAGATATTTCTGGTGAGCCAGTATTCAGGATTTTCCTTTAAGAATGCAGAGATTTGTCATGAGGTGGCTCCTTGCATTTTGTGGGAGTCTGCCCAGAGATCAGCATTAAGAGGGGCTTTGTCACAGCTCTCCTCAGGTAAGAAATAGCCAATATGGTGGCTCTTCTGCATTTGTAGGAGACTGCATAAAGAGAGGTTTTGCCTTAAGACTCCTCATACAAGAAAGTACCAAAGATGGTGTAGGCTGAATCTAACTTCATAGTCAGAGTGTGCTGATATCTCTGGAATAGTTGCATCAGACTGGTTGGGGAGGTGAAGCATGCAAAACTCTGTAAGTCTGGACAGACACTGGGTGCTGCTTGCAGTGATGAATAGAGCAGCACTCAAACACCCAATATTATGTTAACCTCCTTAGACTTCTTTACTTTTTCTTTAACCTTTTTGGGGGAGAGGAGTTAGGTTTTTATACTTTTTGGCATTTCATCTTCTGTCTTTCACCATGGTCTCTTCTGCATCTCTTTAAAGTAGCTGCTTTCCTTGCTTTCTTCTTCTGCCCTTGGCATGATTGCTGTAGTCTTGAGTACAGTGTTCACTTTCCTGACAATCTTCCATGTTTGTCCGTATGGAGTTGAGCCTTGTGGATAGATGTTTCGCAGTGCTCAGACTTCTCAACTGTTATGGCATGGTTCTTTGGCTCTGATTACCTTGGTGGTTTTACTCCTTGTGATTCTGCCTAACCATAGGACCCTCAAAGGCAGCCCTTGATTTACAGATATGACAAATGCACTCTTATCATATTAGTTGATCTACAAAGATTGACAGTAACTTGTCTGTCATATATAACATTAAAGACCCTTCCTGTTGGGTTTTGGATTCCTTTTAATTACACCCCTCTGGGTGGGTGTTTCCTTCAGCTGGTATTGGCTGTTGTTTTCCTATAGTAAATCAGGTAAGTACTTTTATAATAATTTTAGGAGTGGGGGGTCTAAGTCTTCATTGTTTTTAATTTGCAAGCAAGTGCTTACGTGAACAGAGGGTGACAGCTAACTGCTTTGTTGACAGGTGCGTACAATCAGCTACCTACTTTGTTGGCAAATGCCTGTAGTGAAAGCATTCTCCACTAGAGCAGTGACTGTTTCCAGTGCATTCAAGAATATCTCCATTGAAAGCATCTGTGTTACAGCCATTTTGTTTTTGATGTACATCTTTGCCAAGTATTATTGCACTGATTCAGGAAGTCAGAATTCCAGGACTCGGCTGCCTGATCTTTGTTTAATCACGTGGTTCCTTTCATTCTGGCGGTTAGTATTTAGGATTCACCCAGCCAAGGACCATTCAAGAACTAATCCTCAGTGTTAGGTATAAAAAATTGAAAGAATTGACTGATGTGACTGTAGAATACTGGTATGAACTAGAAATAACTGGAAGAAACTGGAATGAATGTCTTCATCTGTTAATTACCTAGAACTGTGCTGAACAGTTACCAATCTCCCCTTTATGGGCCAAGAGCAGGATTCAAGAAACCCTATTTAGGGTTTGTGTAGAGCCTACACGGAGGGTTTCTGTGTACATGAAGTTGTACCTGTGATGGTGCCATGCAATACATATTAATGAAGCATGGAGCGCTTGAACAAGGCTTTGTGGTGCTCAACAGTGTTGTTATGGCCACAAACCTTTTCAGGAATGCAGATAGCATTTCTGCATAAGGCCCTCTTACAGCAAGAAGTCTGACCAAAGGTATAAATAATGGGAGGACAAAGGCCCAAAAATAGGGGCAAGTTTTAAATACTGCTCTTAGAAACTTAAAATGTTGATAGAGTAACAGGTTTTGCATTAGTATGAAATTTCTGAAGGGTATGAAATCTGAATCATGAATGTCTGTCTTTATTTTCTGAATTCAGTCCCCAGTGAATTGCCAGTGATTTGCCAAAACCCCATACGTTTATGAGAAACAGACCACAAATATGAAGCACAACTATGTACATTATGTGAAAATCTGTACAGTTGAGAGGTATGATGGGAAATGCTTTCCTTTGTTTGAAAATTGGCAATTAATTGTTTTTAATTTCTCTCTTTTTTTTCCATATGTGTGCGTGATGGGAAGACAAGAAAGTATTGAAATGATTGAAATGGGGAGCAAGCAGAGCAAACATCAAAGTGATAAGAGGGCAGGAATGTGCATGAAGGTTGTAGGAAAGAAGCATATCTATCCATTTTTTAACAGTAAAAAGTGATCAGGTGTACACAATATTGCTGAATTTGGATTGTCACCTCCAGAGAAAGAGATGACAACAACACAATCATGTTGTATAGCCAATTGCTCCAAATCAAGGGTGTCATGAAGACATGTGTGAAATGGAGAGATATGTATGGGATGATTTTTTTTTTTTTGGGACAGGTGGCCTTTTTACTTTTTAGCACAGAGAGATGCTAAGGATAAGGCATATGCCGAGTTGTATGAAAGGTTAGGCACTAAAGAGGGAGAAAAGTGCCTGTACCAATTGGCTAGACAGAGGGATTGAGCTGGGAAAGATGTGCAGAAGGTTAGGGTAATAAAGGATAATGAGGTAAACTTACAAGCGAGGAGAGTGTGTTGAGCAGATAGAAAGAGTATTTTGAGGGGCTGATGAGTGAAGAGAATGAGAGAGAGAGAGAGAAGGTTGGATGTTGGGATATTGCATCAGGTAGTGCAATGGATTAACAAGGAGGAAGTAAGGATAGTTGTGAAGAGGATGAAAAATGGAAAGGCTGTTGGTCCAGATGACATACCTGTGGAAGCATTGAGGTGTTTAGGAGAGATGGCAGTGGGGGTTTTAACCAAATTGTTTAATACAATCTTGGAAAGTGAGAAGATGCCTGTGAAGTGGAGAAGAAATGTATTGGTACTGATTTTTAAGAATAAGGATGAAGTGCAGAGCTGTAGTAATTACAGAGAGATAAAACTGATCGGCCGTAGCATGAAGTTATGGCAAAGAATAGTGGAAGCTAGGTTAATAAGGGAGGTGATGATTAGTGAGCAGAAATATGGTTTCATGTCAGGAAAGAGCACTACACATGCAATGTTTGCTCTGAGGGTGTTGATGGAGAAGTATAGAGAATGTCAGAAGGAGTTGCATTGTGTCTTTGTGGACTTAGAGAAAGCATGTGACAAGGTGCCTAGAGAAGAGTTGTGGTATTGTTTGAGGAAGTCAGGAGTAGCAATGAAGTATGTAAGAGTGTTACAGGATATGTACAAGGGCAGTAGGACAGTGGCGAGGTCTGCAGTAGGAATGACAGATGCATTCAAGGTGGAGGTGAGATTACATCAAAGAGCTCTGAGCCCTTTCTTATTTTCAATGATAATGGAAAGGTTGACAGACAAGATCAGAAAGGAGTCACCAAGGACTATGATGTTTGTGGATGACATTGTGATTTGCCGTGAGTAGGGAACAGATTGAGGAGACTGTAGACAGGAGAGGAATAAAGGTCAGCAGGACTAAGACATAATATATGTGTGTGAATGAGAGAGAAGACAGAGGAATTGTGAGGATACAGGGAATAGAGTTGGCAAAGGTGCATGGTTTTAAATACTTGGGATCAGTAGTTCAGAGTAACAGTGAGTTTGAAAGAGAGGTGAAGAAGAGAGAGTGGGCAGGGTGGAGTGGGTGGAGAAGATTGTCAAGAGTGATTTGTGACAGACAGGTACCAGTTAGAGTGAAAGGGAAGGTCTACAAGATGGTAGTGAGACCAGCTATGTTATATGGGCTGGAGATGGTGGCACTGATAAAAAGATGGGAGGTGACAGAATTAAAGATGTTAAGATTTGTATTGGGTGTGATGAGGATGGACAGAATTAGAAATGAGTATATTAAAGGGTCAGCTCAGGTTGGATGGTTTGGAGACAAAGCCAGAGAGGTGAGATTGCATTGGTTTGGACATGTCCTGAGGAGGGATGCTAGGTATATTGGGAGAAGGATGCTAAGGATGGAGCTGACAGGTAAGAGGAAGAGAGGAAGGGGTAAGATAAGGTTTATGGATGTGGTGAGAGAGGACATGCAGGTGGTTGGTGTGACAGAGCAAGATGCAGAGAACAGGAACAAATGGAAACAGATGATCCACTGTAGCAACCCCTAACAGGGCCAACCAAAAGAAAAAGATAAAGAAGAAGAAGAGAGAGAGAAATGTCGGGGTAGGGACTTGGGTATGTGTGGGTATGGTAAAGTGGGTAGGTGAGGAAGCAATGGCAGACAGACAGGATATACAAGACAAGACACCAAGGATGGTGAAGAACACAAGAAGGTGGTGAACACCATGGCTGGGGAGAGGGTGGGGACATCAAGAACCCATGGACGTCAAGTTTGGAGACAATGAGAATCGAATCCTCATCCAGTGGACTGTCATCACTGTCACCTCACTGTGCCCATGCCTGCAGTGTCTGATGTCTGTGTCTTCTTGTATTATTCAGAATGAGCAGTGTCTCCACTTGGCATAGGCATGCACCAAGTGTGTGGCACACAATCCTACGCACTAACCCTGGCAGTTCAACACAGGTGATAAAATCACCACCTCTGCTACTGCTCCTGGGAGGAACCACTGGCCTATCTTGTGGGGCAGAACTACCTGAGGGCCCAGGTAGTGCAGGGGCAGCAGAAGGGGGTGCTACCAGAGTGTGTCCCTGATATGCTGGGATGTAGTGCCATAGCCAGTGGAGCGGAGGCAGGTGGCTGCTATGAGACAGGCCTACCCTGCTGTGCTGTGGAAAAAAAAGAGAAAAAAAAGAATATAGGGGGTGGGGAGAGAGTAAAGAAGGGGAGAATGTTAGCAACATCGTAAGTGACATACAAAGCAGTGATACAATCATTTCACAGTATTATGTTACCTTTACTATAAGCAGTACAAACCGTAAACAAACTTTCTCATAATGTTTCTGAATACCCAGTTGATAACAGATGCACACTATAGGACAGATTTTAGCCAGCAATCCTTAATGTGTGCATATTTTGCCCATATGCAGACTCCAATTCTACTAATTACATTTACCAGCAGGCCATTTCTGCCACTGCTAGAGAGGTCTGCAGTTACAGTGCAATAATGATGAAAACATAACTGTACTTGTTCATTTGGTAATTGTGGTGTTTGAACCCACAATTGATGACTGCTTTCTACTACCATAATGTTGTGTGTTCCCACAGATTACTACATGCATACTTTTCTTTTACAGTTGCAAGATGTATGCTTTACTTTATAGTACTGTATTCATAGGCCTCAAACTCTTACAGCAATAAATGTGGACAAAGTAATATGTAATAGGGGGCCAAAGTCTGTAAAATAAGAGTGACTCTTACATACTTGCCCTTACAAACTTAGTAAGGTGATACAATAACAGGTTTTGCACTTGCATGACTTTTCTGCAGTGTATGGGGTCTGATTCTCACGTCTGACATTATTTTAGGAAATGACCCTAGCACTTGCTCCTAAAGTACTTTTTACTCTGATATAGCACTTTTTATTATACATAGTAACCCACCAGCCTAAAAACACCACATCCCCCGAAGTCTTTTTCAAACTCATCTACATAAAGTTTTTGTCTATTCCTTCTAGCATGTCGAGGGATCAGTTGCTAGTATCCACTCCTGCTCAGCTGGTGAATCTGGGAATATTGAGGCAATGTTACAATTGCCTCATGTACACAGACAACCCTCTCCTTCTCCCACAAAACACAAATACATGTGAGAGATGCAACTATATAGCCAAAGTGGAGGCTGAGCTCTCTCAACATAGGACTGGCAAGACCAGACAGGAGGAGAAGGTAACCACACACACCACAAACCCAGGCTCACATAGCACTATCACAACTTCAAATCATACACATAAACACACAAAGACATACTCGGAGGCTCTGATCAAAAATCTACCAAAACAGCAGAGGCCACCAAAGCAGACACCCAAACAACTGCCTCCACAGGGCACAGCACATGCAACACATAGACCACAGAGTCAGTGTGCCAAACAGTCACAGCCCTTAAGGCCAAACACAATGCCAGACACACTTGTCATAGGTGACTCCATAGTCAGACACACTGACGTCCCGCTCACCAGATTGAGTAAGGAGAGGGTCACAGTAAGCTGCCTATCGGGCACTAGAATCCGCCACATAACGCAAGCACTCAGGTCACTCAACTGCAGGTACAAGTATGACTCAGTCATTGTCCATGCTGGTGTGAACGACCTGAGACGTACCTCCCTGGACTACATGAAAAGAGACATAGAGGAGCTCTCTGATTATGTAGCCCAGGCAGGTATGACCCTGACCTTGAGCAGTATCCTACCTTCACCAAGAATGATGCCACAATACAGAGACAAGATGATCAGCTTTAATAATTGGCTTAAACTATGGTGTCATTCAAAGGGGATCCAATGTCTGTCTGCCTGGGATGACATGCTGGACAAGCCACGCTGCTTCGCAAGGGACGGCTTGCACCTGTCACCCCTGGGCTTCCGGATTTTGGCAAAGGTTCTTGCCACCCCCATTGTGCCTTTTTTAGGCAAGGCTCAAATTCTAAACCTACCACCCTAGAACACAAAAAAGAAAAAAAACTAAGGGTAATGCTGCTCAATGCCAGAAGTCTCAACCTCAAGATGCACGCACTCGAAGCCCTTCTCAGTATGGAGAACATCAATGTCTGTGCTGTGACTGAAACCTGGTTCAAGGCTCCTGAGAGCACCCCGACACTATCAGGTTTTACCTCATATCATGCGTTCCGGCCCCAAAATCCGGACAACACCAAGAAAAGAGGGGGGGGTGTCCATATTCATCAAGGACACCCTCACCTCAAGGTTGGTGGCAACGCACGATGCATCGGAGACCATCCAGGTGCACTTAACTGTAGGCAAGACTGCTCTGCAGTTTGTAGCATGTTACAGGCCACCCTCTCAAACTCAGGAACCTCACACAGCTTTCCTGAAAACACTGGAGGGGATAAATGTATCTCCAAACACCATCATACTGGGTGATTTCAACTATCCAAATATAGACTGGGATCACTACTCAAGCCCCAACACTCTAGCCCAAAGGTTCCTAGAGTTCATAAACTCAAATGCCATGGAACAATTAGTCACCATACCCACAAGAGGAGAAAACATACTAGATCTCATCATCACGAACATGGGGTCACAATGTTCAAAACCAGATGTATACCCATCATTGGTGAGATCAGATCATAAACTAATCTCACTGGAAGTCCACATCCCGCCCCCACCCCAAATAAAAAAGACCACAGTGAAGAACTTCTCAAAAGCCAACTTCACACTTCTAAAGACTGGTGTGGTCTCTTTCAAGGCCCCCGAGCCAGGGGAAACCATTACTCAAACCACTGAATCACTTACAAATGCCTTCTACCAGCACCTCCAGGACTGCATGGATCAGGCAATCCCAAACAAAACAAAGACTCTTTGTACCAAAGGCAAGCGTCCAGTCTGGTGGACTCCAGCCATAAACAAGCTCTACAACAAAAGGAGGAAGCTACTACAAGATAGAGCAAAATCCGTAAAAGGGAAGACACCCTTGATCATCATAAGTAAAAAACTGAGATCTCTCATAAAATCATCCAAGGCAAATTTTGAGAGTAAAATCGCTAAGGACTCAAAAGACAATCATAAGGCCTTTTTTATCTATGTTAGAAACCTGGGAGAAAACTCCCAGATATGCTCAGAATTAGTTCAAAATGATGTAAAAATCACTGAACCTACAGACATTGCCAACATACTGGCTGACAGGTTCAGTGCAAATTTCTCCCCCCCAAAAGGAGAGATATCTATACCAGAGGATTGTAGCCCCCCAAACATCTCAAATGCTCAGGTGAGAACTGCTCTCTCCAAGGCGAAAAACACAGCATCCATGGGACCAGATGGTGTCCCTGGTTGTGTGCTCCACGAACTCAATGAGGAATTAAACCCACAGTTAGGGCAGCTGTTTAATCTTAGCCTCACCTCAGGATACGTACCCAAGGAGTGGCGTATGGCAACGGTGGTCCCACTTCACAAAGGAGGTGCCTCCACCGACCCCGGAAACTACCATCCCATCAGCTTGACAAGCCTGGTCTGCAAAGCTATGGAGAGGATCATAATGGAACTCATAAATAAAGACATAGGGGACTTGCAGACTTTGGATCCAACCCAGTTTGGCTTTGTCAAGGGCAGATCATGCCTTTTAAACTTGGTTGACTTTTTCGAAACAGTCACCAAAGCCATTGACGAGGGCAAGGCAGTCCACACAGCCTACCTTGACCTGGCAAAGGCTTTCGACACAATACCCCACTCGGGTATCATTGAAAAACTCACCAGCTTAAATGTAAACCCATACGTCACAAGATGGGTTGCAAACTGGCTAAGTGACAGAACCCACAGGGTCAGAGTTGCTGGCGCCATGTCAGACTCCAAGCCTGTCACAAGTGGTGTCCCACAGGGCTCAGTCCTGGGCCCACTTTTGTTCGGCATCTACTTTTCAGAAGTACAAGCAAATACAGGAGGATTATGGCTGACAAAGTTTGCAGATGACTGCAAACTAGGCACCATAGTTGAAAACCCATCTGACATAGACATCCTTCAGAAGGGTCTCATAGAAATGGATAACTGGTGCCAGAGCCATGGCCTAAAATTAAACGCCAAAAAATGCATAGTCATACCCTTCGAGAAAAACAAGGTTACCCCTAGTTACCATATAGGTGGCAATCCACTAAGCACAGAAGAGGTTATCAGGGATCTGGGGACCCAGGTTGACAGTAACCTTTCGTTTGACACTCACGTTGCCAAAGTAGTTAGGAAGACCTTCTACATTGCCCACCTGATTATGAAGGGATTCACATCTAGATCAAGGGAGGTCATCGTTCCCCTGTACTCATCACTCATCAGACCAATGATTAATTACAATGCCCCATTCAGAATGTATCTGACCCGACACCTGCAGCAATTGGAAAGGCCCCAAAAGTTCCTCACCAAAAGGATAAAGGGTCTCAAAAATATGTCTTATGCTGCCCGACTGAAGGAACTCCAGCTCTATTCAGTCGCCACGCCTGCTCAGAGGTGACCTGTGCCTGACATACAAGGCCATGTCCAACCCGGAATTAATGAACATGCTTCACCTCAAAAGATCTAAATCCATCAGAACTACAAGGGCAAGAGACTTAAACCTCAACACGGCTATTAATAGGACGTGCTGGAGGGACAGATTCATCACCCAGAGACTCCCTATGCTTTGGAACAAAATCCTGGTACATGTGAGGCAGAGCACTTCGCTGGCTTTGTTCAAGAGAAATCTTGACCAATGGATGGGAGATCGCAGGTATACCCCAGGGATAACCTCAGTGTCACTGCTTGACAGAGGCACAGCAAAATAATGGGCATAGTATCCTTCAAACTAAAGGGGTGGCGAAAGCCACAAAACTCTGGGCTAGGCTTGTAAATGCCCTAGGGCAGATAGCCTAGTATGAACCTATGAGCCTATGAACCTTTAGTGATGTCGGTCCTCAACCCTTATGCAGTTGTTTGACTAAAAAACACTGTTATATCTGTAACTATACAAATATTGGACAATCTTTGGAAAGCTGTACAGTTGACAGGTATTACTGCATTACATACCAAGTTTATACCTCACAAACTCTTATAGCCAAAAATGTGGACAGCAATAAATACTGGGTGTACAAAGGCACACAAATAGCAACACATTTTACATATTCTGCTACAAACCTAGAAAAGTGATACAATAACAAACTTTGCAGTAGCACATATGTTTTGAAAGTTATGAAGTATGGGGCACAAATGTCATTTTCTGACTGCAGTCCTCAATGCTTTGGTTCAGATTTGCCAGGCAAACACCATTTATGAGAAGCAAACCAAAATTATAAGGCAACAATCTGAACATTCTGCAGAACCTGTACTGTTGAGAGGTATTACAAAGCAGTCTTTAACTTTTAATGCTACAATAACAGTACTGTTGTGATGCATACATACCACATGCTGCTCACATCTGTGCCAATTGACTTTCATGGGCTCTAACATTCAGATCATGATCTGCCTCAGCTGTGGAAAAAACAGAACAGAATACCATTATGAATACCAAGCATGACTATATGCAGCTTTAAACTATTACAAGTAACGCCTGAAAGTCATATGTACACATCTGTGGGGTGCCACCAGTCCAACATTCCTCGATCCAACATTCAAGGTCAACCCTCCTCTTCATCCTGAGGTCTTCGTAGTGGTTCCTACACTGTTGACCAGTGCAGAGGATACTGGTAGCACTGGTCAGAGCCCAGGCCAGATTATTTCATGCATCTGTCCTTGATTGTGAGCCATGATAGCATCTCTCCAGGAGCCGGGGCCCATGGTCATTCATTAGGAGTCCAACAAACACTGGACTCCTGGACACCCCACCTTTGAGCCCTAAATCTCAAACCATCACCAGAAACATCTGCCATGTCTCTCTCAAAGCAAGACCAATGTAGAAGGATATTTTCCTGCCAATTGCATGTATCACATTTACTCAAAGGGTACACTTTTTGATTTGACAACATTTGAAAAAGCTGCACATCACTTACCATTGCACAAACAGGGTGCAAAGGGTGCAATGTGGTTGTGTGATGGTAAGCGATGCAGAAGTTTGGTAACTAATTCAATTCCATTGTTATCTGAGATACAAGCAATTCTGTATCTGTGTTGGTCCAATGGGAAGGGCATGCCAAGCCACATAGCAGGAATATACTTGCTTGAACATAGTACACATTATACCCTCAGTGATACTTTAGCTATTAACTAGACAATACATAGATTAATAAATAATTACATAACTGACACAATATTGTCTCAGTTCTAAGTCATATAAATATTATATAAGTTTCACTAGGACACCTACTATGAGAGTGACTATAATGTGAATTGGAACAACATTAAAATTGAATGACATACACTGTATTCGAACCCTGTGCCATATGAATGTTAGTCCTGTACTGACAGCTATTGCTACAGGAAAGTTGGGAAATCCTTTCTGTATGTGGCAGTTCATTGCTAAAGATTGCAATGTCACAACAGTAAAACAAACTGTACACCTTGTACTTGAACCCAGGAGCATCTAAACTTCAGACCTAGACTTAACACCTGTTGCCACAGAGTAAGTTACATAACATTTCTCTAAGTTAGTATTCATTGTTAAGTTCTGCCTGTTAAAAACAGCAGAACAGAGCTTAGTGGGTTTGTGCCTTGCGCAGTTCCAGTACTAGAAAGCATCCGGTTTCTGTTTTTGGCTTCTGTTTTTGGCTGTCTAGGTCATGTCTGCTACCTGAGTGGTCCAGCTGTCATTTTATGCAATGCTGCTCTACACGCAAAGCTTTTTATCATAGCCAAACCTGTTTGTCCTAAGTGGTGCATCATGTAAACAATGCACCCCCCTTTATCACCCACTAAAGTAAGACAGATGGAGACTAAAAAGGGGGAACTACAGTTTGTTACTACACAGGTGGTATGTCTGCAGAAGTCTGGACTTCCAATATCACTCCGGTGCACCTTCAGAAGACAGGATGGGTGCCTTATCCCTGTTTGCCACACACACAGCTTGGCAGCAAACAACTTTAAGTTGCCCATCACACAACAATCTTCCACAATGTATTTTAACTGATATCAAGCCATCAGCTGTTATTTATACATGTATTATAGGAAATAGATTTGGATGTACTGCACTTAGTGATCACACAACCTGTTAGGACTCTTGCTTGCCATTATACCAATCAGTGTTGCTTGCCCATTCAGCAGTTATCTGACTAGTATTTAGAGATATGCAGTGTACCTTACATTGTGTGTATATATTAACTGGAAATAGTATGATATGCAGTTGTCAGCAAATAAAGACCAGGTTCGATGGCACATAAAACCATACTCTTTCTTTTGGTGGTGGGAGTAAAGGTGAATTTCTGTCATGGCATATACAAGGGTACACTGCTCTTTCAAGGGGATGGGCCAAGCTGAGGTCATGTTATGGCACAACTTTTCCATGTAAAGATATTCCACTACAAACATATGATGCTAAACTGAGGCCATGCATTGATCACCAGTACTTTGGAGAGTTACGAATGTGTGAATCTTGCATGGCTGAAGACTACTATTTTCTAATGGACAAGTGGAATAACTCTCTGTTGTCACGTTACTTGACTTTCAGCACACATCTCCCACCTTTTACCTGGTTACTGTAGCACATAATGAAATACAAGTACATGCAATACTAGTATTATGCATTACAGTACATATTCAGGACTTACCTTGTAAATGCTGTGTCTGTGCTCCACACTTTGTGAAATCCCTAGGAAAAAACAGCATGGTGTCTGCATGGCTGCTTTATATCTTGTTGAACAGCCTCACAAGATTGGTTGATTAGCATACAATTCACCTGCTTATGCAGTAATTAACATCTCTGCAGCACAGCCTAAGACAGATGCAATCCATGACTAATGTATTCCATTATAAAAAAGCAAATGCTTAGCTAGCTAAACTGATGTTGAAGAGAGTTAGCACATTGTTCAACTCACTAAAACAACTGTATTTATTCACAATTATTCTCTATAGAGAAGTATTGCACTGCAGTAGGTATGTTCCCATTTTGCTACCTACATAACGCATATGCTGGAATGTGAAGTAATGGCTTTCACACTTTAATCTCTGTGCATTACTTAGAAATTTAATGATAGCATGGCCTTGGCTGTCAAGCCATTTCACAGGTGCACAGCATTGAGAATACCTGAAAAGGGAATGCTGTGTTATAAATATCTACATGTGTTACATGGACAGGTCTGTTGATAGCACTTTTTAGCATTTCAAAGATGTTTTGTTAGCATAATGGGTCCTTAGCCTGTCATTTTGTCTGGAAGGGGCAAAGATGAGTTAGTGCTAGGCCACTAACTAGACTGCGCTGTTATTTTGGGTGGGTAAGCATATTGTACTTACTGCTATGGCACAAACAAGGATATGTTTCTCTTGTTACTCTACTTGCTTTGTATCCTAATGACAGCGTTCCTTTACTTCATCTATAAACACTTAATTTGTAGTTGTGTGATCCTCATGTATTATCATTCTTTTGTCTTGTAGGATACAATATGTCTTCTCATATTTGGCCCCCATTTACAGATACAGAGAATAATCTGATAACTGATGTCTTAAGGCAACATGCTGCTGTACTGCTGTCCAGGGGGTGGGCAAGTATGGCTGAGAGCACAGCCTTGTGGGGTGAATTAGTGGACAACATTAACAACATTGGGTGACACAATCGCACATATGAGCAGGTGCGTCACAGAGCAACAGACATGGTAACTGCTGCACGTAGGTGTGCAGCTGCAGTGGCACACTGTTGTCGAGTCATAGGTGGAGGCCCTGCAGCAGAACCCCCCTCTCACTGCCACTGAAGAATTCCTGGTGAATATTGCCACCCAGGATAGCTCCCAGTAATCCATGGCACAGTACGTTCTGGATGTGGGTGCAACCCCTGCGTTCCAAGAGGAACTTCCAGGTTTGTTTCATTAGATGATAATTAGAATACTTTGGCATAGTGCACTAACTTCAATAATTTATATGTCTGTGTCACTTTTTTGTTGGGTGGGTGGATTTAGGATTGCTACAGTTATAAGCTTAATTTGAAGTTGTCAGCCACATTCTTGTTGACAGATGAGGTACTGAAAATATAGAGGTGTACATGTATTACCCCCCCTGTCTTACTGTCAAATTTGATGCTGTTGCCATTACTTCTTGCTTAACTTATTTCAGGACAGCCAGGAATTCAGAGATGCAGGCCTCCTGCAGATGGTAAGCCTAATACATTTATGTCAGTACTGTAGATAAATCTCAAGATATCTCATAACATGTCATCTCAGGCCTGTTGTATGTATTGATGTACTGTCTGTAATAGTACAATAGTGTACTTTTTTAGCATATATTGCAACATAGTAATGCATGTATTAATTTATTTCTGTGTATCTCCTTTTTTATCACAGGTGAGCATGACAGTGGAAGTGTGGGCACTTTGAAACCCAATGTCAATATCTCAACAGATACTGATGATGGAGGCCAAACTGAGGCACAGTTGAGGGGGTGCAGAGGTTGAATCTGGCACAGAGGTTGACATCCAGTGACTCCCTTCATTTTCCCCGGTCACAGCCAATAGGCCTACACTTACCCAGTACACTGAGGCCATAGATATTTAACAGGTTGAGGATGAGGACATTGATCAGGGGAGTGTGGCTACTGTGACTTCAGTGCCCATTGAATCTAGCCAGAGCCAAAATATTTAGCCATAGCCAAAGTGTTGGTGAAGTGTCACGCAGGAGGGTTGGTAGGAGTGCTTGGAGGAGGCCTGTTGTCCCTCCTCCACCTGGTGTAGGTGTCTCTTCCCATGTCACTCAGTGGATGTGTAGGGCTGTCATGGAGGCATAGGCACAGTCTGAAAGACACTCCAGACAAATGCTCAGGGTTGTAGATATGGCACAGTCTGACATCCATGACTGCCTCCACCATGTAGCCAATTCAGTGGATTGGTTGAATGGCACATTGGAACATGGAGTGTCTGTGATGGAAAGAGGGGTTTATATCATGGACTGTGCAGTATCTGTGATGACACATCTGCTAGGAGGGGGACGTCATCCACGTGGCCATAGGTCTGCCATACCATCTGCTGCTATCCAACTTGCCATGCCCAATCACACTCCCGTAGTAGCATTTACATCCCCTGCACCATCAGGGAGTGTGCCGTCCACATCCAGATGTGGCTAGCCATGGGATTGGGTTCCTGGGTGTTTCCTTGAAGGGAGCATTTCCAGCAGACAACAGTCACATTCATGTAGTAGCACTGCATCTGACCTTGGGCATGGAGGTAAGAGTGCATCTCCTAGCACAGCCAGGTCTTGGGGGTGACAACGATGAACTGACAACTCTACCATGCACAACTCATACCTGTCCAGCATACCAAGACTTAGAACAAGCACTGAGCTTGGCTGTGTTCATGCACACTGTCATGTATCAGTTTCACATGGAGGATCCCAACAGACACACACACAACAGTTACATTGTTCAGACTGCCTGCTTCCTCAGTCTTACTCACACAAACTCAACAACCTTTGTTGTCAGCCCCCCCCCCCCACAACACCATGTGCAATTGATATCTGTGCCATATCCCTGATTTCTCTCTTTTAGATTCAGGGAAACTAAAGCTTTGTGTCTGATGCACAGGGTGCTTAGCTACAATATTGATTATTTTATCTACATTTGTGTTGTTTAAATGTTACTTGTACCTGTGAATTATATTTGCCTTGCAAAGTCTTGCAAAGCTGTACAGTGGATAGCATCATCATTTCACTACTTTATAGTGAATTCTCTTGTAAGGGTTGTGAAGACAGCAATTGTAACGTGTCTTGTTACTTTCTAACTGTTCTCTGTAATGATTTTCCAGTACATATGTATGGTGCACATCATAAGTCAGGCCATCACATTTAGATCTTTGTATTGCATAATAGCACTGCAATGTAATCTCATAAAAACAGTACAGTATCATTCCCCTTGTTTCATGTCGCTCACCAGAAACATGCATCTGCAGGACACTCCACAGGGCTTTCTCATAAGGCTAACACAGAGCCTACAAACCATGCCATGATGTATGTGTACAGATTAAAACGTGTCAGTTTAAGCTGTCTTGTATTGCATGATGTGCTGTCTGCCTGACATCCAAGCCACTGTCTGATCATGCCCTGTTGAGATACATGCATATACAATACTCTGATGTAATGGATGACATCAGCATTGTCTGTTGCACATATGGGAACAACAGTGTCCCACCTGCTGGTGTAAAATGCTGTCTGTAATATCAAGTTACAGCTGAGTCACACACACAGTTGATTGCAGTGAGAATAGAACCCTTACCTATCTACGTACACAGAATACAGTTCACGGAAAGTAGCTCAAATGCTACAACACAAGTCTGACTTGCATTGTATCCAGCAACCTTTTATAGCTGATGACTTCAGCAGTGTCTGTTGAGGACAAGATATTTGTCACACCTGCTGGTGTAAATTCCTCTCTGTAATATCAAGTTACAGCTCACACACACACACACACACACACACACACACAGTTGACTGCATTGTGATTAGAACACCTACCTAAGTGCACAGATTACAGAACACAGTACTTAACACTTGTGGCATGTCACAAGTCTGACTTATGCAAGAGTGTAGGTGATCTTATAGTAGATGACATCAACAGGCCCTGTGAGAGACAATAGCTTGGGAGGCTGGTATGGAATGAATGTGTAGGGATAAGCAGCAATCAACAAAATGTCTAGCAATGATATTGAAGAGTTAACTGTAAGATACCACATATATTCTGCTGCCAAGAGTCACACACACACCCAGTTGACTGCAATGAGATTGGAACCCCTACCTATCTAAGTGCATATACTACAGAACACAGTACTTAATGTACACAACACGGTACAAGTCCATCTTATACGGACGTGCAGGTGGACTTACAGTAGATGACATCAGCAGCCCATATGAGGAACAACAGCTTGGGAAGCCTGCATAGGAACATGGAGTCATGGTGTCATATAAGGCTAATAGCTTAATAGCACTAGGCTGCTTAGAAACCTAGCTGGATAACAACACAAGTACCCTTACTGAGCATATTTGGAGATATGAGTTTAGCAGAGCAAGGTCGTGAGCACCACCAACTTGCACTGTCCGTGAAGGAGCACACAACATTATAAATTACACTTTGTCACATGGTTGATATATGTACAGAGAAAATAAACTGAAACCCAAGGGTTGTAATGCTTGTGGGTATGTGGGCAACACATGGACTGAAATGAGACAGCATCATATATGCATTTCCCTAGCACATTGGGCCTTAGATATCAACTTTTTATAGCAAGTGATCTGGACTGAGCCGTACATGTTGGGTTGAAAAAGGACCAAATATAAGGACATATTTTATGTACTGCTCTTACAAACTTATACAGTTGATAGAATAAGATGTTCTGCATTAATGTGAATTGTCTGGAGTGTAGGGGTTTTGAAATTCAAATGTATGTCATTGTTTTCTGGCTTCAATCAAGTGGTTTCAAATTATTTGCCAGAAAACAAACTTTTTATGAGGAGAAGGGCATAAGTGATGCAAAAATCAGGACATTCAACAAAAAACAAAACAGTTGAAAGGTATGCATTGAGCAGCAGATTTCCTCTATGGTTGACAAAGTGTACATGAGATACAGCTGTTTGCGCTTACATAAGCAGTGCACTAATGCAACCCGCATTGCTAATCTGTGACAGTTACTCCATGCCGGGTTTTTGCAGTGGCCAAAAGCATTTATTGAATGTATCCATTTTCTGTGTCTGCTTGTCTGTTTCCTAGGTGGTCTGGTTTTAGTAATGCCACACTTCATGCAAGCAAAATAAGCACAGCCAAACCTGCAGTCTTTTGTTTGCACTATGCGGAGCATCACAAAAACAGTGGAATAAAAAAAAGAGAAAAGTAGGAAAATAAATAAATGGAAAGGGAAACATAAGTGAACTGAGCAAAAAGCAAGTATGACATACAAAATGATATTACACATCAGATAATTTTACATAGTTCAGTATTTGAACTCTCACATCACTGCTTATTCAGAATACAGGATGGATGCCTTAGCCCTCTTTGCCACACAAGCAGCTTTGCAGCAAAGAACTGAAGTAATTGTTCTCACAAACAAATGCATCAGAATGTACACTGCTATGATATCTTGAGCTGTGACATTTACTTTTAACCCTCTTTATTATATTTGGATGTAGTGCACATAATGATCACACAACCTGTTAGGATTCTGCTTACATATACTTGTGTCTGTGTTTATTTGTATCTCATCAGTTATCTGAGCAGAACTGAGAGACATTCAAGTGTGTAAGGCATTCAGTATCATTGGCCTTAAAATGTATGTAGATATTAACTAGGAGTTATATTATATGCATTTGCCAGCAAGTGAAGGCCAGGTTGGATGGCACAAACAGCTATATACTGTTCTTTTAGGAGGATCATTGCTGAGTTACTGTTATGATACAAGCAAGGCTACACTGCTGTTGGGGGGAGCTCATGTACTGTTATGTCACAAACAAACACAGCCTGTTCCTTTGTGGGTAAGCAAAGTTGAGCTACTGCTATGGCACAAACAAGGATATGATGCTCTTGTTACTCTCCTTGTTCTGCTTCCTGCCTGTTGTTTGATCATGGGAAGGGTTGTGAAGTCAGAAACTGCAATGTGTATCAGTACTATCCAGCTTCTCGCTTTATGGATGTTACAGTACAAACTTATGCTGCAAAAATAAGGCCACGTAGTTAGCATCAGTATATGTCAGAGGTAGGACTGTGTGAATCTTTGAAACCTGAGGCCTAGTACTTACTAATGGACACATGAGTAAACTAAAGGTTTCTCTGCTGTCACATGTTAATTTACTTTTTGCACAAATCCACGGCGCTATTTACTTAAGTACTATTTCAACTTACTAAATACAGGGATATGCCATAATATCATTCAAAAACTACACTCTAGGTTAAGGACATGCCTTGCAAAAGCAGCAGTGGACACATTTTGAGTTCAGGGGTTGATTTTTTCTGATGCAAGCAGTACACAGCCAGTACATGGGGAAGTGCAGGTTGGTTGAGTTGCCTGACATCAATTTTACTATGTGTATGAGTAGGAGAAAGGTATTAGGTACCTGGTCTGCAAGGCCATGGAAAGTATCATCATGAAACTTATAAACAAAGACATTGGTAATCTCCAAACTCTGGACCCCACCCAGTTCGAGTTTGTAAAAGGCAGATCATGTCTCTTAAACCTGATAGACGTCTTTGAAGCAGTTACCAAAGCCGTAGATGAGGGTAAGGTGGTTCACACAGCCTATCTAGATCTTGCTAAGGCTTTCGACACCATCCCCCCACTCTGGAATTATAGATAAACTCACTAAACTAGGCATAAGCCCCTATGTCACAAGATGGGTTGCCAACTGGCTCACTGTCAGAACCCACACTGTGAAAGTAGCAGACTCCAAATCCAACTTCAGACCAGTGACAAGTGGAGCACCACAGGGTTCAGTCCTGGGTCCTCTCTTGTTTGGTATCTATTTCTCTGAAGTACAGGCTAACAGAGGCTAACACAGAAGGTCTTTGGCTAATGAAGTTTGCAGATGACTGCAAACTAGGAGCCATAATCGAAACTCCTAACGATGTGGACATCCTACAAAAGGGCCTGACTGAGACAGATGCCTGGTGTCAAAGCCATGGCCTCAAGCTCAATGCCAAAAAGTGCATAGTCATCCCCTTTGGTAAAAACTCTGTACCCATGAACTACCACATAGGCGGTAGTCTACTTAACATCGAAAGTATGATAAGAGACCTTGGGACACAGGTGGACAATAGTCTCTCCTTTGATAATCACATCGTCACAGTAGTCAGGAAATCCTTCTTCATAGCACACCTCATCACAAAAGATTTCTCATCCAGAAAAAAAAGAGGTCATTGTTCCCCTCTACTCGTCACTCATTAGACCCATTATAGAGTACAATGTCCCTTTTGGTATGTACCTCACAAGACATCTACAACAACTGGAAAGGCCACAGAAATACCTCACAAAGAGAATTACTGGCCTCAAACAGATGCCCTATGCAGACCGTCTCAAAAAACTCCAGCTTTACTCCGTTGCATATCACCTATTCAGAGGCAATCTCTGCCTAACATACAAAGCTATGTCAAACCCAGAGCTGTTGGACATGCTCCACTTAAAGAAATCCCAATCCCTCTGATATACACACTCTAGGGACCTAAACCTTGTCACCACAATAAACAGAACATGCTGAGGGGATATATTCCTGTCCCAGAGACTTCCCATACTTCGGAACAAACTACCTATCTATATCAAACAAACCTCCTTGTTAGCACTCTTCAAGAAAAATCTTGATGATTGGATGGAAATAGGAAATTCACCCCGGGGATCACTTCTGTGGCTCTGCTTGACAGGAGCACAGGAAAATAATTTTCTTGGGTGGCAAAAGCCGGGGTACTTTTTTTGGCTAGGCTTATATAGGCCCTAGGGCCAACAGCCTAGTACCTACCTATGAACCTACTAATCTAGGTGGTCAGTGAATGTGCTTATGCATTGTCTTTTAGCCAAAGCAGGGGCATACTGAGCATGCCTACATCTGCCTGCAGGCACAGCAGCTGGTGGTCCCCCCTCTGAGCCCTTCTCTGACTATGGCTGTGTTGGGGGTTGTGTGTCCCTTACCCTAGCTGATCCTACTGTAGCTGTTTCCGCAAGATCACATTGTATAGCATAGCACATACTGTGAAGACTTGTGCACATGTCACTGGATTATACTGCAGGGCTCCACCAGATGTAGCTAAGCACTGGAATCGTGACTTCAACAGACCAAACACATGCTCTATAATGTTTCTGGTTTGAGTGTGTGCCTCATTATGGCATTCTTCCATGGGTGTGTGTACTCTTCTGATGGGTGTCACCATCCACGATTCCAGTGCATAGCCAGCTTCCCCCAGTAAATGGCCCTGTGGGATGTCCCCCCTAGCAAACATCTGATACAGTTGAGATATGTGCCAGACATGGGAGTCATTATAACTGCATTGCACTAACTTGGCAGTTGATGGAGTGGTATCCCTTGTATTTCATGTAGATTCTACCCTGCTCACTAAGTGGTGTCTTGATGTGTACGTGAGTACAATCTATGGCACCCAGTACTTCAGGGTAGTGTGCTACAGGATAGAATTGTTGAATATTGCTAGCCCTCGCCTCAGAACTATGGGGAAAACATATGTGTTCACTGGCATGTATGAGCATAGCATCCAGGAACTGGTGGAGGATCCTGGATGCTGATGCCTTTGACACACCCATCATGTCCCCAGTTGGTCTTTGAAAAGTAACTGTAGCTAATATTTTAAGGGCTACACATACCTTAGTTTCCAATGAGATAGGTTCTCCTCAATTGTTTCTGGCTGTGAGTTGAGGGCAGCAGCGCGTATAGAGTTCTTGTAATGTGCCCCTGTCCAGCCTATAGCACTCTACAATCTCCAGCTCATGCAGCACCTGGAAGGTTACCTTGGGCCTGAACACTCCTCCTTCTCAGCCTAGGCCTATTGTCATCAGCACCAGCAGCATTGACTTCAGCCTCTAGCACATGCAGATGTAAAATAGTTGCAGCAGCCTCTAGCATTGTGTCAGTTAAAATTTCCTTGTCTCTACTCCAATGGTATGAAGTAGTTAGGAAAAACAAGAATGGAGGTTACATGGATGCTTTATAGCATGTTGAATAGCTGAATCATGTTGGATTGGTTCACGAAAATGGAATTCACCTGCTTATACTGTAATTAGCATCTATTAGACACACCTGCTGCTTGCTCATCAGTGTGCTAGGTGCACCTCCACGCATCCCCACGCACCCCCGAGCAACTATGCATAAATAAAGTAAGCACAACAAAATTGTACTTACTTTCCTCTGCTCCCAAGATATCGTCCACACATTCAGTATAAAAAGGAAAGCTTGCCCACCTTGTACTCGAACCCAGGACCTTCTGCACTTTAGCCCTACACGTCCATGTGGTACCACAGGACTGTTTACATGACAAGAAGCACAACAAAAGCTGCCATTCATTCCTCCATCTCATGTTGGTTGCACCATTGCGTAAATGAGCAAATAAAAAATGTAGAAAAATTATATTAAACTGTCAGAAAAGACACATTTTACAGCAAAATTCTGGGGATGACACACAGCTTGTGATTTGCGCATAGCTTACATGCACTTTCACCCTCCACAGACCGACATGTTCAACTTTGCAAGTGTAACCTGACACACACACCCCTGATGTCATCAGTCACTGTTGACATCCATTGAAAATTAAGCACTGTGGAAGTGCCTACACAGAATGAACATCTTTACAGGGTTAATACCACACAATACACAGGATAAATGGTTCACTAAAGTAAAGAAAAAAATCCAAATTCACACAAAAAAGTGAACCAAAACAAAACAGAAGCCTTCAGATAAAAATCCAAATATAGTTCATGAGAGCTTTAACAGTTGATACAAAACTGCTTCCTCAGATGATATAACACATTTAAAAGTATTTCCTCTACATAAATTAATTCAAAAATTGCATCACCCAGTCACATCACCTGGTTGACTAGTAACCAGGCAACTGTGTAAGCTCATTAACTATACATTTCTTGTATGGTTGTATAAGCTAAAGGTGCATCAACTAATACTACATAATCACAAAGGAACTCATGAACTAAAACAACTGCTTCTATGTATATGTACATATAGCAAAATATATTAGAAGCTTCACACATTTTAGTTCTCTGCACTAACGATCATGAACTATATAATATAAGCATAAAAAACAATACTAAAAGATGCTTCAAATTTTCTAAAAACAAACTGCCTGTATAAAACGGGAGTTCATATCATAACAAACAACTTAACATACTATATAAATATTACAAAGTGCCTTAAAACTATACATTATCTTCAAAGACCCTTACCTGTAAGAATAGGTTTAATCAGTACCTTAACATTTAAACCTCTCCCACTATCAGCCCTCATTCTGATGATCCACCTTATCTCCGATGTTTCAGTCAAATTTTTAAAATGTCCCCTACGTTCATTCTGTTTCACTACTTTCACGACTAAAAACTTAAAATTATGTGTTGGATCATTCTGTGCCACATGCTTGGCCAGAGCATTCTTAATTATACCATTATTTATATTATACAAATGCTCCTTCATACTATTTCTAAGGCATCTATCAGGTTTACCTATATAAAATGATAAAGACACCTTACAATATGCTAAGTATACCACATGGCAAGCATTACAGTTGGCATAAACTTTAAAAGTTAATTATTTACCCATATCTGGATGCTTAAAAGCCCCCTACAGGATTACTCTTCTTTGGGATTCAGCAATACCAATGAGTTTTTACCTGATTTGCATCTTTACTATGCTGATGGCCTGGAATATACATGATTAGTAGCCGTGTCAGTGGAGAAACTGCACGGGAACACAATGTTGTAAATACAAGGGAAGCTAATACTTTGCCCATACATCTGCTACATAGTGCATATTTTTAAAGACAAAAAAGGAGCTACTGAAAATATACAATGAACTTTAATGAAAAGTTTATAGTAACTTTGTTATAGATGAAATTCTTAGTTCATTGTATATTTTCATAATTTTATTTTTATTACATAGGTTATTTGTTTTGTGTTTGTGCACACTGACAATTCAACCTGTGGTGCTTTAAAATTTTACTTATGCTTGTATCTTAATCAAGCTGATTGGTTATACAATCATGCTGCTCAGAGGCGGATTTTTTAAATATGTCTACATTTGTGTAACTGTTCTTACTTTCTGAAGAAGTTGCTCGAGAGGCGTGACAAAAATGTCTGTTTTAATAAACTGCTTATATGTTAAGTACCAGCGTGTTTCAGACTATTGCTTCAGTAGCTCCTTTTTGTGTTTACAGTGTTTGTCTACTTTACTTTAATTAGCATATTCTTAAAGTATAATATAATACTCTGTTTCAGGATGTTCAAACATTTAAGCAGCATACATTAAGTACAAATACATTTTCTTTTGGGGGTGGGGTTGCAAACGTGCATTTATGTCATGGCCCTTAAGAATGTATTTTTTATTTTGTACATCTGTTATTCTAGCATTCACATTGTATAATTAGGTCATAATATATCTGGGGTTACATGTTGAAGTGTGCTCTTTACAACTTTTAAGAGCTTTAATTGCTCTTGCTTCTGTGTAGGTGCCTTTCCGTGGCTGTATTCAGAAAGTTTCCGAATACACTGTCAACACAGACAGTGTCTACACGGTTGCTTTAGAGATTGTTGAATCGCTCCACCATGTTGATTTGCTTCATTAGCATAACATTCAGCTACTTGTGCTGTAATTTGCAAGCTACTAAAGTTTCAGTATTTGTGCATGAATGTTCGCCGCTATATGGAGTTTAATGAATCTAAAACTTGCTGCAGCCGTGTGTGCATCATGCCACAATGCACACAGAATAAAAATTATCATGTAGCCTTTCATGAATCCCCAAGTCTATTTGTACCTTTCACAGTAAAGTTTGCAAACACTGTAGTTCAGTTAAGAATGCTTTATTATGTACAGTGGAGTTAGATGTCAAAAATATCCAAATACTATTCCCAGTAACAGAGCTGATAAAGTGAAACAGTCAGAGTATAAATTCTGTATTTATATCCGAATACTGTTTCTGATAACAGTGTTGATATAAATTCTGTATTCATATCAAAATACTGTTTCCAATAACAGTGTTGGTAAACTGAAATAGTCCTCTGCATTCATTTTCTTTATATTCCTTTTCTCCTGAATAGTATAATTAATATTCTAACATGCTGGATATTTGACCTAACTTCTGCACACATACCCGAGTGTCTGTACTGCCTTCTGATGACTGAACTGTCATGACCTTCTGCATATCAGTCCAAACAAACTTAACTAACTCAGAAGTATTTCCTGATAATACCAAAACCTTGTAAAGTTTTACACGCCTCTTTAACCTTGGTTCCAGAGTGTTGTAGCATACAAACAAGATGTGTTTTTACTCAGACGTACTGCACATTCTGTTTTTATCAGTATTCTTTATTGAATGTTATTTTCACTGATTGAAAATGCATTTATGGAAACTGTATGCAAACTATGAAGGCTGCTTTAATATGGCTGCATTTCTAGACTTATGCTAACAAAAAAAAAATGTATTTTTGTACATTTAAATTACTTCTGATCTAACACAGATGTTCAGCATTGAGATCACTGCCTAAGCTGTTTTGAGTCCTATCACCTGCTACTGGCCAGTTTTCAAATTTTTAGGACACCTTAAATGCAGTCTAACCCTCAAGAGCATAAGTGGAGTTCCATACAAAGACAGTTAGAGCTCCAGTTTCTTCAGAGATTTTTTTGCCACTAACCAGGGCTTCTTTGATGAGTTCTGTGGAACTGTTGACCAACTGGTGAACTTTCAAGATTGGCCAGTTAAGTTCCCTGTTGGGAAAACCATCCACTTAAATAGTTCTTATGAGGGAAAACTTGTTTTTCTGGTTAAAATATGTTTGTTAAGAAACTGTACATTTTCAAACTGTAATTGTATTTCTCAGAGAGTTTGATTGTAAATGCTTATGCGAACGTTTTGTGTACAAACAAACAAATTCCATTTCTGAGAGAATTTTCCTATTGGTTTATGTATTTGTGGCAGGATATTGTGCTTGTGGTTGATTGTCAGTGGTTTACTTATCTTAGTTCCACTTTTCTCTACTTTACCCTGTACTGACTTATTCAATATCCTCTATACACTTTTGAGGTCTCATTCTTGGCTAACCTATGGATCAACTACCAGTCTCCATTGCTCTTCCTTGCCCTGCCCAGAAGTAAAATAAATGTATCAGTAATTTTTTTGTGTGTCATACAAGCTCCTATGCACCTCAGCTTCTGATGGGTGACACTTCTGTGACCACTCTTGATTCAGAAGTTCACTTATCTTTTCCCACTAGTCCCACTGGTGTTGCACCTACAGCCACCAAGGACTGGGAGATAGCAACATCCTCTGCATCTGTAGGGATACCCCTTGGTGAACATGAGAGAACCACTCTTGTCAGTTTCAGGGAAGGGGTGGTTGAAGGTTATTCTTTCAGCCTGGTTAGGGAACCTGAATCTGGGATAGGTATACTTTTTGTGGATAGGTCATTTTTCTACAGAATGTCTGAGAAAAAAGTGAACATGTTGAGAAAATATGGCCTTCAGTTTTTATTTCCATAAACAAGGAAGATTTAGTTGGATTTGCTAAGGAGGTCATTGCTGTCTTCTGCTTGCCTATTCTTCAAGCGGTTAAGAAAATTCCCTTTCTTTCTGACTGGGATTTTCAGTCAGAAGAGCAGGCATTGCAGGGAGTTGGTTGTAATTCAGAAATTTATTCTTAGTCTGAACAGTGTGCGTCTGAGGAAAGTATGATTTCAGATTTCCCTCTGGCAGATTTATCTTTCTCTGAGACTTTAAGATGAAAGAGATTTTTTTAGTGGGACCATACTGAAATTCCTATTTCACAGAAAATGTTTTATGATTTGTTACAGTTGGATATTCTTTAATCTGTGGCTGTTTCTCATGTGTTACCTGCTTTAGAGAATAGTTTTCTCTCTGCTTCAAGTTATCAAGGGTACCTCAGATTCATAAGTATTTGTTTTCCAACTCTAAATCAAACCCAGTAGTACTTTATCAAAAACTGCTTCTGATAAACAGATTACTGGTTCTAATCCTTTTTGACCTGTTGGGAAAGAAATTTTCTTCTTCTGCTACTTTATCTTTCAAAGTTAAAATTGTTCAGCTCATATGTTAAAGTATTTCCTTTTATCTTTTGAGTACATGGAAATGTCACTTAATAACATTCTGTCATCTGAGGTAAAAACATCTGCTTCTCATGTTACTAAGTGTGTTTTAAAGTGTGAGTATGATGCTGCTGAGTCTTCCTCCAGAGCTGCTGCTTTTGGTCAGTAATGAAGAGATTGGCCTGACTTTATTCTCAAAACTTTCCTAAATATGATAAAACTGAAATTTTAAATTCTCCCTAAGACAAGGATGCTCTGTTTTGCCCTTCTGTAGCTGAGGTGCTCAATAAGTGTGATGAAAAGGGAAAGATGTTTCAAAGAGTGAATCATATATTTTAACCCTCCTTTTTTTAAAGCAAATAAAATGTGCTTTCCACCTCAGCTTTCTTTTTCAAAAAGCATTTTAAGCAACAATGAGACATTAACCTGGAGTTTGAAAAATAATAACAGGGAGGCCCCAAAAAGAAAGGAAAAGCTTCTAAAAATTGGCAGTTCTGCCCAAAAATATGGCTATTTGCCTATTCAGGCTCTCTCCTTTCCTACCACGGCAACTTATCCATACCCCTAAGGCTTTATCTTCCCTTGTGACATCAGAATGTTACAGACAAATAGGTTTTAAAGTCAATTTAGCAGCAATGCACTTGGCAATGGGACTTTCCCATGCTCCAGAGCATTAGCCATTGTTCTCTGAACTGTGTCTCCCTGTTTCCTCCCATTTTGCATATTATGCTTACTTAAGGAGTAATAGGACCAGTGTTCCTGTTTCAGAAGGACAAGGGCTTTTATTCAAGGATTTTTCTGGTATGAAAGAAGGAAGAATTCCGGAGGCCGTACTGGACTTTTCATTTCTAAATCTTTTTGTCAATATTCCAAAACTCAAAATGCTTTCCATTCATTCTCTTTTAATTCTGATCCCATCTCTAGCTTTCATGATAATGCCAGACTTAAAAGATGCTTACCAGCACATTCTCAATGTGAAGGTGTTCAGATGTTTTTTAAAGATATTCTGTGTCTGGCTTATAATAACATACCTCTGTTGTACCATTTGAACTTTCCACTGCAATGGTTTACTTACCTCAACAACATTTGTTCTCTGCTTTATGTTTTACTAACTCATCACAACAAGGGCATTTACAAACACTCTGGCTCCAGTAATTGCTTATTGTAGATTTCAAGGCATTCACATCTTTCCATATTTGGACAATTGTATTGTAGTGCAGGGAGCATGGTGACTATGCTCCGATATCTGGAACAAGACATACCAGTTAAACACTTCTGTAGCACAAGATCTGAGCTTAATAAATGTTAAACAACTCTTGCTTTAGTTGTTAAGATCTTTATAATGCTAGGTTGTTAAAATCTATCAATACTAACCATCAAAAAACAGTGACAGAATAAAAGCAGATTTGTTTCTGCCTGCTTTCTGTGCCCGTAATGTGTCCCTGACTTTTTCAAACATAACAGAATCTCTTACAGTGTCTTTCTAACAGTGTTTGCCAAGAGTTTTATGATTCTGAAAGTTGACAAAACAGTGAGTGCTGGCTAATACAATGGGGTACTTGTGGACATCTGAAATGTACATCACCACTGTGCATTGGTTTGGGAATGTGGACCTCCCAACTGCAAAACTGTATTAGAAAGAAAGCAAAAGTACAATCAAAGATGTACTCAACCAAAGACAATAAAGAAGAGTACACTGCTGAATCAAATGATACAGTTAGAATGGATGTTCATAGGTGGATACTAAGTTAATGACCACTAGGGCCCTGATATGCCTAGCCACGAAACACAATTATTCATAGATTCATAGGGGTTTACTAGGCTGACGACCATAAGGGCCTTTTTAAGCCTAGCCACACATCCAAAATCTCTCACAAGTTCTGACACCATTGATAAGTTTAAGCATGGGCCTGGGAGATGAACTATTTACAGGTTACCTGTTTGCATTTGAGACATAGGTGCCAAACCAGGATGAATTTCCAGTTTCCCATCCAACTGTCCAAGTTGCACTTGAATTAGGTTAGGGAGGAACTCTGCTTCACATGGATGGGAAACCTGTTCCACAGATGGGGTAGTCTCTGGGATACATACCCATCTCTCCAGCAGGTCTTATTTATAACACAAGCAAGGTTTAAGTCTTTAGAATGGGTAATTCTGGTACTGTTTGTTTTGTGGATATGCAAGAGGTCCATCAGAGTGGGGTCTGACAATGCCCTGTATGCCAGGCATAGATCTCTCCTCAAAAGCCTGTAGGAGACAGAATACAGGGATAGGGCCTTAAGGTGATCAACATAGGACATATTATTCCTTACACCATGTATTCTTTTAGTGAGGATCCTTTGTGGCTGTTCCAGTTGTTGGATATGCCTGGTTAGGTACATACCAAAGGGGGCATTGCACTCAATGACAGGTCTAATGAATGCCAAATACAGTGGAACAATGACTTCCTTGGACTTAGATGCCATACCTTTGTTTATAAGTTGCACAACATAGAATGATTTCCTCACCACTGTAGACATGTGATGATCAAAGGCTAGATTACTATCTATGTGTGTACCTAAGTCCCTGACTACTGGGTCATCTCTAATTGGTGTTTTGTCAATATGATAATTACCAGGGATGGATGACTTCCCAAAGGATACTATTATGCATTTCTTGGCATTTAGTTTTAGTCTATGGCTCTGACACCAGTTGTTTGTCTATGTCAGCCCCTCCTGCAGAACATTTGTGCCAGTATGAGATTCAGTGACAGCTCCTAATTTGCAATCATCTGCAAATTTATTCAGCCAGAGACCACTGACATTGGCCTTGACTTCTGAGAAGTAAATGCCAAAAAGGAGCGGTCCAGGGACTGATCCCTGAGGGACTCCACTTGTGACTGGACTCTTTGTAGAGGTGGACTCCCCATTTCTAACTTCCTGGGTCCTGCCAGTTGGCTATCCACCTTGTGACATATGGGTTTGTACCTAACCTCTTGAGTTTGTCAACAATGCCCGAGTAGGGAATTGTGTCAAATAACTTGGCCAGGTCAAGGTAGTTAGTGTGAATGATTTTTCCGTCATCCATTGCTTTGGTAACCTTCTCAAAGAAGTCCACCAGGTTGAGTAGGCATGATCTGCCCTTGACGAAACCAAACTGGGTTGGGTCCAGTGTCTGGAGGTTTACTATATCTCTGTTGATCATCTCCATGATAATTATTTCCATGACTTTACATACAAGACTAGTGAGACTTATGGGTCTGTAGTTTCCAGGGTCTGTAGATGGCCCACCTTTGTGCAGAGGGATGACTGTTGCCTTTCTCCATTCATGAGGCACGAAGCCTGTTTGGAGGCTAAAGTTAAATAGTAATTTCAGAGGCCCTGATAGGTCATGTTTCATGCTATTTAGAAGGCATCCTGGGATATTGTCTGGGCCCATTGATGCACTGTGTTCTTGGTCTTAGAGAGAGCATTAAGGACCTGTTCCTTAGTGATAGTAGGGGAGTTATATTTGATGATATTTCCTGAAGGAAGACTGAGGGGAAGAGAGGAGTAAAGTTGTAGCTGAATTTATCAGCCAGGTGGTTCGCTATGTCTTCTGGCTCAGTATAGATGGCTCCATTTACAATGAACTCTGCACACAATTGTGTATTGCCTTTGAAGTTGTGGACATAGCTAAAGAATGCTTTGTGGTTGCCCTTGGCCTGGAAGGCCAAACTTACCTCAAATTTGGCTTTGGCAGACTTTATTTGTCTTCTGAGTTGTTTGTTTAGCTTGATGAGACTGCTTTTATCCTGCTGGATGCTGCACCACCTACGTTTTGCCATGATTTTCTTCCTGCTGTTATGCATTTAATTGATTTTGTGATTCCACCAGGATGGATTGTTTTTGAGTTAGTTCTGTACTCCTTCCTGGTGGGTACAGCTGCCTCTATGCAGCTATCAACATGCTTGTACAGGGTTTCTGTGAACAGTTCTGCATATGCAGAAGTATTCTCAGGGTTTATAGGGGCTTGAAATATTGGCAGGTTCTCACTTAATAGCAGGAGGTTAGCCTTAGAATAGATCTTGAATATTCCCAGTTTAGTTGGGCGTCCAGGTTTTATTTTTACTTCAAAGGAAACCGTTTTGTAGTCTGACCTTATTAGGGAAGGCATTACAGTAGGGGATGTGCAGCACTCTCCCATACTAGTGAGGACCAGATCCAGTATGGTTGCACTCCTGGTTGGTGTACTGACTATCTGGTCCAAAGAGTTTCTGTTTACAAAATCCAGGAATCTGTGTGCATGTACGTTTGATATCATATAGGATTCCCAGTTAATAGTGGGGTAATTAAAGTCACCCATGAATATGGTATTGGGTTGGATGGTTAGTGTTTCTAATAAGTTTAAATACATGGTATGAGTTTCCAGGGTCATAGAGGGGGACCTATAGCTTGCAAGGAAGTGTTATTCGATTCTACCTATGGTGATTTGAACACGGAGCAGCTCAAGCACATTGTCCTGTTTGACCAGCCTTGAATTATATTTATTTTTGATGTAAATAAAGACACCTCCACCTTTAGTCCCTGCTTGTGAAGTAGCTGGTCTAAATGTGTGGAAGGTATTCTAACCTTGCACTGTTGGTGTGCTGTCCGTAGCTTTAAACCACCTCTCAGAGACTGCACAAACATCAGCATTCTCTAGGGTAAAGAGAGCTTCCAGAGAGTGTAGTTTTTTTGTTTGGACTCCTAGCACTGAGCAGTAATACCTTTAGATTTTCTTGGTTTTGATTTGCTGTGTCGGAAGTACTTTCAGTTTGGCATTGCCTAAAGAAGGCACTATGGGGGAAGACAGTGTTTTAGCTAATATTTGAAAGCCTAGAGTGGAGAGGTGCAGACCATCCCTGGCAAAGCAGTGTGGTCTGTTGACCATCTCCTTCCATGCTTACAAATATTGCAACCACTTAGAATGACGCCAGAAACCAAGCCAATTATTAAAGTCAGTCATCTTTTGTTCAGATTGTGGCATCACCCTTGGAGAAGGTAAAATGCTGCCCAATGCTAGGCTCATACCAGCCTGAGACACATATTCCGAGATCTCTATGATGTCTCTCTTCATATAGTCTAGGGAGGTACATCTCAGGTCATTTACTCCCACATGGACTTTGACTGAGTCATACTGGTAATTGTGGTCCAATGACCTGAGTGCATGTGTAATGTGTCAGATCCTAGCCCCTGATAAGCAAATAACTGTAACTTTCTCTTTACTCAGCCTGGTGAGAGGGACATCAGTGTTTTTTATGATGGAGTCTCCAATGACTAGAATGTTGGATTGTGTGGTGACTTGTCTTATGGGCTTAGAGGTAGAGGCTCCATGAAATATAGCTCTATGTGTTGATGTGGGTGTTGTTTTGAAAGAGTGTGTTTGGGGTTGTTGAGGGTATTTCATATGTCTACTTTGTCTAGGAGGTCTTTATGGTTTATTAAGGTTGCATGTAAGTGCCTCAGTATATGTGGGTCTATATGCTTTGAATTGTGAGTGATGGGTGCAACATGTGTACTACTGACAATCTTATTGACATTAGGAGTACTTTTATGTGAGAGCTTTGCCTCCAGTAATGTTGTGTAAATACATCTCTCACATACCATATCAGTTTGTTTGAGAATTAACTGGTTGACAGTAAATATGAGGCAATTTCTGCATTCCCTTAGGATGTCCATATCCACCAAGCTGGTAACGGAGACCGTAGGAAAGTTCATATCCATGGCCACAGACCCTTTTTTAGTGATTAGACTGTTAGAGTGAGGATATCAATCACTGTCAGGAGTATCCAGTTTGAAACTATGGGGACAGTGTCTGTCACTGCAAATAGTTGTCATGTGTGCAACTAGGTATTGGAGAAATTTCAAATGTACTTTTACAGGAAAATGTCAATCAAGGTGTCTGAGTCTGCACAGAGCACTGCCAAACATTTGAGGGGAAACTAGTACATAGACCCTGAAAATTTAAGGATTAAGTATTTAGGCAGATATTCTGAAGTTAGAAACAATCAAGCAGTACTTAATGAAAACAAAGAATTAGCTTGTCAAGAATGATGAAAAGAGGGGAGTCACATGAATGGCTACTGCCAGGCTACTACTAATGCTGGTCTCACCACTGCTTCACTCTTTTGGGATACAATACTCCTTTGTTTCTTCTCTCACCAGAAACAAAATATTAGCACCAATCTCAAGAAGAGAAGCAGGCCACAGCCTGTTTAGTGATCCACAGTCCTGTCCCAGATGATGCAAGGGTCTGTAGGCTTGTAGCCTTTTTCTGGTAGATGCCTCAAATAGCAACCAGACCAATCAGGTACGTTAAGTGCAGACACTCACTCTCCAACCAGAAACAGTCAGGAATCAGTGGACTCTGCTGCTACTCTCACCGGGATCAGAATATAAACACAGACTCCAAGCTGTCACATATAAAGCAGTTATTAGGCTTTCTGGTGATCAGCAGTCTCCAAAAAATAATGTCACTGTAATCTCTCACCAGGAGAAAACAGAAGCACTAATCCCAAGATGACTACTGAGAGGCAGAATGCGAGCTCTCCAATAACTGGTGGTCTTGCAATTGGTGCTTAAAGGTAAGATGAAAAAATGGTTTACCCTAAACACTGCAGTGTGCACTAAGCAGTTAGATATGTAAGTTAAATTTTAGATTTTTAAAAAGTTAAGTTTTAGTGGAGAGATGCTATTTTTAAAAGAGCAAGATACATTGAAAGGGGGTGGGCACATTTGTATTCTGGTACTGTGGAATACAGTAGGATGGCCAATAAATTTACAATGTTGAAGGGGAGCAATTTCACAAAATGATAATTTTTGTGCTTACTCACACCATCCAGGAAAAGCAGGGAGGAAATGAGATTGCCAGATTAACATAAGGGGCAGGCAACTAGAAAGACAGTGGTGTTTAAGAACACAACAGTAACAGGGTGGGAGGATCTGAAAATTTTCTGTCTGACTCACAAGAAATAGAGCCATGGTCTCTTTTCAAGTTTTAATATGCAGTTAAAAGCAGAATACAAGTAAAACACAGTGTAAAGAAAAGAAATCACAGTATACAAAAATAGAAAAAGGCAATAAAGTAATACAAAATACAAGAAATAAAAAACAAACTAACCTTTTCCTCACAGCAAACTGTTGCAGAATCTGGGTGAGCCTTTCCAGTAAAGCTCTGAAATATTTTATTTTCCCTGTTAAATAGAATGTTTAGTTCCTAGCTCCACACCCTCAGTTTGCAAATGATTAACCTTAACTGACCTGTTCTAACTTATGTCTGACTCCTTAATTGACCTGTTTTGTTTCTGTCTTGACTCACAAGAGACAGACCTTTGGTCTTTTTTCACGTTTTAACATGCAATTAAAAGAAGAATACAAGTAAAACACGGTGTAAAGAAAACAAATCACAGTATAAAATAGAAAAAGGCAATAAAGTGATACAAAATACAAGAAATAAAAAGCAAACTAACCTTTCCCTCACAGCAAACTGTTGCAGAGTCTGGGTGAGCCTTTCCAGTAAATCTCTGAAATGTTTTATTTTCCCCATTAAATAGAAGGTTTAGTTCCTAGCTCCACCCCCTCAGTTCACAGATGATTAACCTTATTTGACCTGTTGTAACTTATGTATGACTTCTTAACTGACCTCTTCTAATTTATGTCTGCTCACAAGAGACAGAGCTGTGGTCTCTTTTCAACTTTTAATATGCAGTTAAAAGCAGAATACAAGTAAAACACAGTGTAAAGAAAACAAATCACAGTATACAAAATAGAAAAAGGCAATAAAGTAACCAAAGCTCCAAAGGCAGTGGTGTTTCCATATTCGTAAAAGATGCGCACACCTCAAGACTGGTAGCCCAACATAATGCATCAGACATACTTCAGGTGCAGCTAACAGTGGGTAAGACAGCGATTTAGGTTGTAGCCTGTTATAGGTCCCAAACCATGTCCCAAGACTCACACGCCACATTCCTAAGCATCCTGGAAAATATTAGGGTCCAACCTAACAGTCTCATACTAGGCGACTTCAACTACCCCTCCATTAACTGGGAAAACTGCCACTGTACCAATACAGTTGCCCAACGTTTCCTGGAATTCATTAATTCCAACACCCGACCATTGCTCTACACCAATAGTCAACTCCTCCCTGGTTTGATGCGCCCACAAACTAATCACCTTGGAAATCCACCCCCCCCCCCCCCCACAAAGGCAACCACCATGAAAAACTTCTCCAAAGCTAACTTTGGGCTCCTAAAAACAAAGGGTATTAACTTCATGGCACACATGCAAATGGAGAATAGTTGCATGACTGCTGAATTATACACCAGTGCACTGCACGAACATATACACAAATGCATGGATGTCGCCATACCCAATAGAACCAAGATGCTCTCCTCCAAAAAAAAGGAAGCCAATCTGGTGGTCCCCTGCCATAAACAAACTCTACAACAGAAGCAGGAAACTGATGTGGAATAAGGTAAAGTCCCAAGATTGGAAAAACTCCCTTATCAACCTTAACAAAGATGTTGAGATCCCTCATCAAATCCTCTAAAGCTAGCTATGAAAACAGAATTGCAGCAGATAGTAAAGACAATCACAAGGCCTTCTATAGTTATGTAAATAATCTCCACAGCAATACCCAGATTTTTTCTGAGCTACTGCACAATGGTACCTCCTATGCCAAGCCAACAGATATTGCAAATATACTGGCCAACAGATTCAGTGCCAACTTTACCCCCCCTCCCCGGACCAAACACAATGCTAATAGATTGCCAGGCACCCAGTATTACTGCTGCACAGGTTAAAACAGCACTGTCAAAGGCCAAGAATACAGCTTCTATGGGACCTGGCAACATCCCTGTCTGTGTTCTACATGAACTACAGAGTGAACTGGCACCTCACCTGTGTGCCCTCTTCAATCACAGCCTCTCTTCAGGCTTTGACCCTACTGAATGGCGCACTGCTGTAGTCATCCCTCTCCACAAAGGAGGAGTGACTACAGCCCTGGGAGCTATCGCCCCATTAGCCTGACAGGTCTGATATGCAAAGCTATGGAATGCATCATCATGGATATAATAAACAAGGATATAGGGAATCCCCAAACTCTGGATCCCACACCGTTTGGTTTTGTGAAGAGTAAATCAAGGGTGCTCATCGTGGTCATCTTCTTTGAGTCAGTCACCAGAGCTATTGATGAAGGCAAGTTGTTTAATACAGCCTACCTTGATCTGGCCAAGGCCTTTGGTACCATTCCCCACTCAGGAATCATAGAAAAACTCACTAAGCTAGGCATCAACCACTATATCACTAGGTGGGTTGCAAACAGGCTCACAGATAGAACTCACAGTGTGAAAGTCGCTAACTCTAAGTCAGACTGCCAACCTGTCATGAGTGGAGTCCTACAGGGATCAGTCCTGGTTCCTCTCCTGTTTAGTATCTACTTCTCAGAAGTCCAGGCCAACACGAAGGGACTCTGGCTGACAAAGTTCACAGACAATTGCAAGTTGGGAGCCATTATTAACTCCCCAAGTGATGTTGACATCCTACAGAAAGGCCTCACTGAGACCAATGACTGGTGTCAGAACCCTGATCTTAAGCTCAATGCCAGAAAATGTGTCGTCATCCCCTTTGGGAAAAACCCAGTTCCCATGAATTGCCACATTGATGGTAGTCCATTGAACACAGAAGGCGTTATATGAGATCTGGGAACACAGGTTGACAGCAACCTCTCTTTTGACCACCACATTGCCACTATGGTCAGAAAGTCCTTCTGTGTGGCACATCTCATTACTAAGGGTTTTGCAGCCAGGAAGAAAGAGGTCATTGTCTCCCTCTACTCTTCCCTCACTAGGTCAATCATCGAGTACAATGCCCCATTTGGCATGTACCTCACTAGACACCTGCAACAACTGGAGAGGCTGCAAAAGTACCTCACAAAGGGGATCCTAGGCCTTAAACACTTGTCCTGTATGGACAGACTCAAAAAGCTCCAACTATTCTCTGGTGCCTACTTAGAGGCGATCTCTGCATGACATATAAAGCCATGTCTGACCCAGCTCTGTTAGAAATCCTACATCTAAAGAAATCGCAATCCCTCCACACCACATGCTGCAGAGAACTCAGTCTCATTACCACAATCAACAGAACATGCTGGAGGGACAGGTTCATAACCAGAGACTGCCCATGCTATGGAATAGACTTCCCATACATGTCAAACAGAGCACTTCACTGTCCGTCTTCAAGAGAGAAATCTTGATGAGTGGATGGGAAATAGAAAATTCACCCTGGGGATCACTCCAGTGGCTCTACTCGACAGAGGCACTGGGAACTAAGGTTGGGTAGCATGATGCCAGAGTAATCCTATGGGCTAGGCTTGTAAAGGCTCCAGGGCCATTAGCCTAGTACACACCTATGAACCTATAAAATACAAGAAATAAAAAGCAAACTAACCTTTCCCTCACAACAAACTGTGGTAGTATCTAGGTGACCCTTTCCACTAAAGCTCTGAAATGTTTTATTTTATCTCTTAAATAGAATGTTTAGTTCCTAGCTCCACCCCCTCAGTTCATGGATGATTAACCTTAACTGACCTGTTCTAACTTATGTGGGACTCCTTAACTGACCTCTTCTAATTTCTGACTCACAAGAGACAGAGCTCTGGTCTCTTTTCAAGTTTTAATATGCAGTTAAAATCAGAATGCAAGTAAAACACAGTGTAAAGAAAACAAATCACAGTATACAAAATAGAAAAAGGCAATACAGTAATACAAAATACAAGAAATAAAAAGTAAACTAACCTTTCCCTCACATAAAACTGTTGCAGGATCTGGGTGAGCCTTTCCAAAGTAAAGGACCCTCAAATTTGATTTATAAAGAGGGGTGATTTATTGACTGCCTCTGTCCATCAGAGACATAGGAGCCAGATCAAGGGTGAATTTCCAATTAACTATCCATTGGTCCAAGTTGTACTTAAATAGTGATAGGGAGGAACTCTGTTTGACATGGATGGGGATACTGTTACAGAGAATGTGAATTCTCTGAGAAACGTATCTGTCTCTACAACATGTCCTATTTATGTTGCAAACAAAATTTAAATCTTTTTATCTCGCAAATTTGATACTGTTTGTTTTGCACATGTACAAAAGGTTCATCAAAATCTGGACCAGGAATGCACTGTACTTCTGGAAAAGATCACCTCTCGGAAGTCTGTATGATGCCGAGCAAAGAGACGGGACTTTCAGGTTATCAGTGCAGGAAATTGTGTTACTTCCTCTATTCTTTTTGTAAGGCACCTTTGTGGACATTCTAGTTCCTGCGTGTGTCTTGTCAGGTACATAATGAAGGGGGCATTATACTCTCTGATGGGTCTAGTAGAGGTGAGTGATCACCTTTCTGGACATAGAAGCTATGCCCTGATTTATAAGTTGAGCAACATAGAAAGGTTTTCTTACTACCTTGGTCACATGTTGGTTAAAGGCTAGGTTTGCTTTCCATGTTGCTGGTTGTTAGCATTGTCTACACTTTTTCAAATAGGTTCCCCATTAGGAAACCTACTTTTTCTTGTATTTTTCAATTAAAGACTTTATAATGTTAGCTAATTGAGGGAAATCTGACTGTGTTAGGTAGGTACCTTACTAAGCACCTCCACTCCCACTGCTTATTTTGTCTAGAGGCTGAACATGATTACAGAAACTGTCAGATCTGTCAATCGTTTGTTCCAAAAGCCCTCTCTACTCAACTTTCTTCATTAAATACATTCTTTGAAATCTGACTTCTGAAGCACTTCATACAAACCAAAATGGCAGAAGTCTCAACATCAGACATCCCGCTCACACTGAAAAAAGAAATTCAAGAAGGCTAGCCTGAACTGTCTTCTGCCCAGTCTGATTTGGATGCACCCATTAAGATGCTTTTGGAATCCACAGTACATCTGACTCCTTTACAGGCCCCTGCTACTGCAACCCTGATGAAGGTTGGTATGGGGTCTGACTCTTGTACATGTGATTAGACTGCTCATACTAAAACATACTGATACAGTTGAGAAACTGGAACTGAAGGTGATTATTTCAGAGGTGCTGGAGGGCATTCCTCAAATCGTCATGAGGGAAGAAGTGCCCTGAATGTTGACTGAGGTCTGCCAGGGTTCTGATCCGCTGCCCTTCATGAGAGCTGATGTCACCCCCTAAGATAAAGAAAAAATCCCTAAAAGTGTTTCTTCTGCTCAGACATCCTCAGGAAAAAGGAATTAGAGGAGTTTTCACATGGACTATATAAGGACATCTTGTTTCTGAAACCCACTTCATTCCTTTCTACTCATTCACTTCCCTTCTCCCTTCAGAGAACAGACAGTATGAATCTTCATCTGAGGAGGAGGAGGAATCTGATTCAGATGAAAATTCCTTAGCATATTCATCACAGATCCATCCTCCTGGTCAGCTTGCTTCTGATTATGAGGACACCTCATCCCCTGACTCTTCCATTGAGGAAATCTCCTTTGTAGAAACTGTAGCTAAAATGATACAACACTTTGAATGGGAATCTAAACAGGTATCTGATGTAGAAAAAAGATACTGTAACTTGCTGGAAGTGTGAGTGTGTGTGTGGGGGGGGGGGTCCTATGCCTCTTTCCATCTTGGAAGCCTTGCTGGATGCCTTTACATTCACTCCTACTCCTTTGTCTCCTGAATCCTACTTCCAGCACCCAAGAAAACAAAAACCATGTGGCATATCCTTCACCTTTTTCCATTTCTGATAAGCCTAGTAAGCTTCTGCCAACAGATGATGTTTTCTCATCTAACAGAGATAGTAGGACCATGGACAGATATGATAAGGTTTATACATCTGCTACTCTTGCCCTCAGAGCTTTAAATTATCAGACTCAAATCACAAAATATCTTTTGTTTTAGGAGATTTAAATGAGACCATCGCTAGCCTTGAGATGTCTGGTAATTAGGCAGCATGTGATTTCTGTGCATAGACAAGCTACACAAGTTGCTAGACATTCCTTCAAATGCAGCTGTGATACTGCAGAGGCTTATGCCAGGGCTGCTGCTACTAGTTCAGTTATAAGATTTGTTTGCTTTCATCTACAGTCACTCCCTGGGGATATTAAGGCCAAGCTGTTGGACACCCCCCATCACATGAACCTTTTATTTTGACTCTCTGTAGCAGAACTTTTCAAGACTCTGCAAAAGAGTATTAAAATGATACAGAGCATTAAACCAGATTTTGTCACATTGGTTCCTAGGTATCAAGGAAATTATCCAGCTAAGTACACTTCCTTTTTCTGCAGGGATCATAAAACATCTCAGAAGGGCAGGTAATAGCCAGGAAAACATGTCATGGCGAATTTACTAGAAGCTACAAGTCTGGAAAACCTCATTTTCCCAACAATTCAAACTGAATATCTTATGCCACCTTCCTCACCTCCTCAGTCTAGGAATTCCCTTATCAAAAAGGCTAACCTTGTCCCTTCCACCCTGGGAATTCATCACTATGGACAAATGGGTATTATCCACCATTCAACAAGGTTACAAGATGTCTTGGAGGAAAATCCCATTACTGAGGGATATTCCTCCTCCTCCATCCAATCAAATGCACCTACTTCCTCCTGTCTTAGGGGGTCTCCTCAACCAGGACACCATAGAGTCATTGCCACACCAACATGTAGGATGAAGATTTTTATTCAAGACTTTTTCTGTTTCCTGGAAGAAAAGAAGGTACTTGGAGATCCATTCTGGACTTATCTCACCTCAACACATGTCTGGAGGTACCATCTTTCAATATTCTCTCTCTGCAAACTCTTCTTCTGTTCACCCTTTCTCAGGCCTTTCTAGTCTCCTTAGACTTGAAGGATGCATGCCTGTACACGTCCATTCAGCTGACCTACAGAAAATTCCTCGGGTTCTTTTCATTTTCATCATACTTTCAACTCTCTGTTTACCCTTCAGTTATCTACCACACCTAGGTCTTCAAAAAGTGCCTCACCCCAGCCATTGCCTTTTGCAGAACCCTGAGAATAAAATGTTCCCTTACCTGGATGACCTTCTTATTCTGACTACCTCTCAGTGCACCCTATATTTGCATCAGTTTCACAGTCTCATTTCTGGAGAAACTAGGATTCACCCTCAATCTCCAAAAATCTTCCCTAATCTCTGCCCAGTACCTGGTTTTCCTGGGTTGCAGACTGGATACTTAGCTAATGACTGCCTTTCTTCACCAAGAAAAAGTACATTCCCTCTCCGTCTTCTTCAAGTCTCACCTCCTTCTTTAATCTTCTTCTGCAAGGGAAATTCTCAGAACCCTAGGATACATGGCAACAACCATGCCTGTGATACCATCTAGCAAGCTACACATGGGGTGATAACATGATAAAATTCTACCACAAGAACGCAGGGTAGTAAGGGAAAGGAAGGGGAGAAACCGAATACCACCATGAATACAGAAAGCTATAAAGCAGTTAAGACAAAAAGTGTCACTGTTAGAGGAGTATAGAAGAGGGAACAGATCAATAAAAATACTCAGAAAAATAGACATGATAAAAGCAATGTGCAGTATTATAATATATCAAGATATATTATGCACTATTGCAAATAATAAACTAAAAATATCAACACAGGCAGAAAAACTTAGAAGATATACAGATAAATATAAAGGAAAAGTACAAAATAAGCAATTTATTGATGACTCTAAAAAGTTTTATAGAGAATTGGGAAATAAGGTAAAAAGAATTGAAAGACCACCCAAAAAAAAGAAGAAATAGATAAATTTTGGAGACGTATTTATGAAGATCCTGTAGAACATAACAAAGATGCTAAATGGATAGAAGTAAAGAAAAAGTATAATAAGATCAAAGGTACATGATATAAAATGGGATGAAGTAATAGGCAGAGAGACTGAAACAAAGTTAAGAAAAGCCTTTAACTGGAAAACACCAGGCCCAGATGCAGTTCCTAACTTCTGGTTAAAAGTGTTAACATCTTTGCACAAAGATTTAGCCATGAGTAAAAACTATTTATATGTGTACCCTGAACAGACACATCAACCTGGCTAACAATAGAAAAAACAATGTTCCTACTTAAGAGTGAACCTGCAAGCTACCTTAAAAATTATAGACCTATAACTTGCCTTCTAACTGCATATAAACTATTGATATACGAATTGATGTCGATAGAGTTTAGTCATTTAGAAGAAAAGTCAATCATGGCAATAGAACAAAAGGGCAACAAAAGAAAGTCATATGGAACAAAGGATCATATGTTGCTAAATAAAGTCATAGTTGAGAACTGTAAAAAGGGGAAGAATCTAAGTATGGCATGGATTGACTACAAAAAAGCATGTCACAGTATCCCACATTCATGAATAAAAGACTGCTTAAAATGTATAAGATACACCCTACACTGATAAACTACATCATACAACCACGAAACAGTGGCAAATCACTTTGCAGTTAAGCCATGATAAAGGACAAATTATTACTCTAGTGACAGAAATCCAAAGGGGGATAGTCCAGGGTGACTGTCTATCATTGTTGCTCTTTTGCCTTGCCCTTAACACATTAAGCTGTCTGCTTAACAGGTTAGGTCATGGCTATAAATTAGGTCTCAAAAAGCAACAAAGTGTAAAGACTTCTCATCTCTTTGTCGATGATTTAAAAACTGTAGAGCTCATGAGATGAGGAACTGAAAGCACAACTGCAAGTAGTCAAAACTTTTAAAACTTTTTCAGATGATATAAGAATGTAATTTGGTCTTGATAAATGTGCAAAAGCAACCTTTAAAGCAAGAAAGCTGCAGCATTGAGAAAGCATCAGTTTGGGACAAGAATGTGATATAAAATAACTTGTTCTCAAGAATGTGTTATAAAAGAACTTCAGCAAGAGGGAGTATATAAATATTTTGGAATTGATGAAGGATCAACAATAAAACATGAACAAATGTGAACAAAACTTAGTAAGAAATATTTTAAAAGACTTAATCCCAAAAACAGCATTGACACCTAGGAACAAAATTCAAGCTATAAACCAATTTGCTCTTCCTGTCCTAGCTTACAGTTTTGGAGTGATTGACTTGCCCCAAAGGGTGTTGGATAGATTACACAGGAAAACAAGAAAAATGCTTCATGCTCACCAAATGATTTATAAAAATCAGTGGATACCAAGATTATATATTCTCCATTCCGAAGGAGGTATGGGCCTCCTTGAAATTGATCACATGTATAGATCTGCAATTGTGGGACTGCATACATATCTGCTGACCTCACAAGACCGAAACATAGTGAAAGTTTTGAAGCATGAGGAAAATAAATTTAAGATGACTTCCCTTCTTAGTCTAGCAGAAGTGTATCGGCGTCAAGCGGGAATGGAAATCATACCAGAAGTAGAAAAAATCAGGCAGCAACTGAATGTGCCAAAAAGCAAAAGAAAGAATATAAGGTGAAGGATCAGATGAGAAGGCAAGAATTGTGGAAAATGCATAAATATAGTTGCAAGTATAGAAAACTCTTGGAAGAACCTCATGTTGATCAGGACTGAATGCAGGAATGGTTAAGGAGAGGTGAATTCAAACCAACAGATGAAAGGTTAATATTGGCGACCCAAGATAGTGGGCTACATACATGTTGGTTTACAAAGTTCATTGAACATATGGGAGGAAACTAAGTTTTGTAAAACAGAATTAGAAGCAGTTGCACACCTTGTTGCTGGTTGTGATATACTAATGGCAGAAGGACTGTATGCAGAAAGGCATAATAATGTGGCAAGACTGTTGCACTGGGGATTGTGCAAACATTATAATACTGAAGTAGCTGAAAAACACTAGAAACATCAGTCACAAAGCATCATAGAAAATGATGAAGTCTACATCACATGGGATCATCCATTACCAACAGTTTAAAAGACCAGATATAGTGGTCCGTAAAAAGAAGACAAAAGCAGCATTGATTAATTGAAATTGCTACACCCAGTGACTACAGTGTCTTGGCTACAGAGAGACACAGTCATAAAATATCAGGATTTGTTGGCAGAAATGAGAGCAATGTGGATGAAAGATACACAGTTCCAACAGTAGTAGGAGCAACGGGTCTTATAAAAAAGAATCTACAATAGTATTTAGATATGCTACTAATACATGTAACTCTGTATGAATTGAAGAAGGAGTCATTACTGGGCACATTTTGGGTGCTGTGAAGAGCACTTCTGGCTGACATTAAAGACTGAAACAATATTAATTTCATGAACTTTAATCCTACTTTAACTTAGGAATGGAGTCCATTCCCATCATGGTATTCGAGACGCAAAAGATTTGGAGAAATTAAAAAAGAGAAAGTTCCATTTGTTACTGAAATCTCTTTGGCCTCAACACTGTCATCCACTGGGCTTCCAAATTCCTTTCTTACCTTTTCTAAAAAGAGTCATAATGGTGGATTTCTTAAATCCAACTAAATACGGGCCTTCCCTTCTGCCCACCCACTCCAAACTAGGAACTGCACACATGCATCAGATCTGGCTTGGGCAGCCTGGACAAGCTCTCCATCAGCTTAGGGCCAGTGGTCCCCCAAGATAGATGAGGGAGCAAATCATTGTTAAAGAAATGAAGGCTTTTATTCAAGCTCGTAAAGTGCTTTCTTACCTGTGGAACAACCCTAGTACATCTTAGAATTTTCTGGCAACAACACAGTTATGTGGTATATCAGCAAACAAGAAGGGGACCAAGTCCTTCCAGTTGTGCAGGCTAGCTCTTCTAGCATAGTATCAAGTCATAAAGGCATATCTGTTTTTTCAGGCTATTTATATTCCATCAGAGGATAGTGTGCTCACAGATTCTCTAAGCAGATCCCTGGAAGACTCTCATAAATGGATGCCAAACAGTGAGGTCTTCTTGGATGTAGTCCACAGATGGGATATTCCTCAGATAGACTTGTTTGCCCCCCACTCTGAACAGACAGCTCAAGCTGTTTTTTGCTCTAGGAGTCATTGTCCTTAGGCCTGGAAGATGAACACCGTGTCTTTCTACTGGGGAGGGAAGTACCTCTGTGCCTTCCCTCCTCTTCTTCTCTTCCCAAAGATAGGTGAGACTTCCCATCAATCACCAAGTCACATTCTACCAGGGTGGTTGCCATATTGTCTGCCATCCTTAAATAGATAATATTTACACAGTTGCCCCTTGGACAAACCTTAGTACAGTCACCAAATATTTTGACAGAGGATTAGGGGTTGGGGTTTGGCATAATAGTCTAGGTGCTTACTTCACAAACACAAGGTACAGACTTTGATTCTTACCTTTGAAAAGAAAAATGGTTAGGCTTAAAATGACCTGAGACAGCAGCTAGCATTGTACTTACTTATGAACTTATGATAAGTTATCGTACAAAGTAGACTTGCTCACATAGAAAAAGGACTCTTTGCTTCATCCCAACTTACAGTCTCTTACCCTGACACTGCGGATGATAACATTTTTAATTCCTTTCAGACACTGATTTTCTGCAGACATTACAAGTTGGGAAAAGTGACCAGGCTGGTGGACATCCTATCCCAGCTTACAAAGCTTTCTCAACAGAGAGAGAGAGAGAGAACACAGTCCTACATGTTTAACTCTTTTAGGTTCAGCAGGGATAGTCATGAGGAATACAGAGAGATGAACATCAGGATTTTGAGACTACCTTTCTTTTCTTGTTGGAAAACACTTTCCTGTAAGTGGGCCATGTCCTGGGTGATGCCTCCTTCTCAGGTGTCTGGCTGCTACACACAATGTATTCAGGACCTCAGATTATTAATCACTTCTTCTTGCAGTGGAAATCAGTGATGATCAAGTCTTCAGTACTCACTTTCCCTGAACAGGTCAAATGAAACAAAGCCACTATTCTGGTCATAGATACCAGCTCATCCATGGAAGAGGAGGAGGACCTGGCCTACATAACTCAGATGGCATCCCCCACAAATTCACTCAGATGAAGTGGACTCCATTTCATTATGCTCCCCATAAGGTGAGGCTTCTTTTGGAGGTAACCTCAGTAGGATAAGGGGAACATTTTACTTGAGAGATAAAGGAGATGTTGGACAGTAAAGAAATATTTTGATCTCTTGTGCCTGGAGAAAGCTAAACCTATGACATTCACTCCAGTTTTATGGCAATCCATGACAGAGAATTGCAGTACTGCATTTTCAGTTAGGGTTTTGTGTATAGTGTTTAGATTGTAGAAAGCCACATATTACATTTGTAGCAAGTGATTTACTAGAGTTTATTGCTTCTGAAGTCACTACCACCTGTGGTTTGCACCATCTGTCAGAATAGAAGACATTTGTTTGTCCTCATCTTTGAGTTTAGTTGGCACCAGATCAGGAAGCTGCACAGGACACCAAAAAGCCAGCTACAACTCTGAACAGACACTATGTTTTTAGGGTGATGAATTGCTAAATGCATATAATTAAATATCAAGGAGAAATCTTGACATAGATGTGTGACTTGTTTGCAGAAACCCAAGATGAGTCTCTCTCAAATCTCAGATCTTGAAATTTGTTTGGCTTCCTAGGCAGAGGAAAAGCAAAGGATCAAATGCAATTTTGATGATTCAGATCCATTTTCTTCTGTACTATATATGGGATTAGTCATCAACTTATGATACCTTGCTTAGTGTACAAATGTTACCTGAAATATCAAATGGCAACTGTTAAATGGCCCTTAGACAAAGATTCCTAGTTTGGTAAACCCTTGCTAGACACCTTTAAGAAACTAGTGGGAAGAGGAAAGGTTATGTAAATGGTAGATAATCTTCTTGTCCACATTCACCATTCCCAAGTACAACAGGAATTATTCTTCAAAAGACTGATCCATTCTTCAGGCACTAGCCAAAATGTTGGCTTGCAAAATGTAATAAGTATGGGGAGAAGCAGGTATGGAGGGGAAGAGGAATGATAAAATAGGGGAGAACTGGATATGGAGGGGACAAGGAATGACAAAACAGGAAAGCATCCAGGAATTGGTTCTCCCACTATATCAGAGCATGTATGACTCAGACCGTTGTCACGCCCTCTGCTCATTATCCTTCCCTCCACTCCTCCTCAGCTAGCTCACCTCAGAAGCAGATTGAGTTACTTGCTGGAGGACTGGCTGAGTATAACTTCAGGCCATTGGATGATGAGGATCATAGTGGAAGGCTACAGGACAGAATTCAAGACATCACACCCTTTGTGGGAAAGCCACTAACCTTGAGGAAGCAATTATGTCTTGTCTCATAACTCTTTTAGCAACAGCTAGATCGAAGAAAAATAGAAAAAGTACTAAATTAGTAAGAAGGGATAGGTTTTTTACTTATATCTCTTTCTGGTCTTTAAAAGAGTCAGACACTGAGACAGATTTTGGCTCTATCTAAGCTTAGTGTTTTTGTGAAAGTAGTCACATTCCAGGTGCTCACTTTGAAGTTGCTATTGCTGTTACTTCTTTCAAGTACATTCCATAATCATGCAGGACCTGAAAGAAAGATTCATAGATTTATAAATTAATAGACCATTTTAAGCTTAGCCAATTACACTTTGTGAGAATCAAACCTAGCACTCTGTGTCTATAAGGTAAACACCTTAAGCATTATGTCAACTTCCCACCCTAAAAGGTGGTCACCTGATTGTGCCCAAACTATTTTCTGCGTGAAAGCCACTGCTGCCTGACAGATGTTACTAGATTCAAACTCCTGCCTATCACACTAAGCTCTATATAGATTTATGTATTACTGCGTGTGCCACAGGAGATAGTGGGATGGATTCACGAAGGCTTGCATGGAGTCTATGAGTAGAGTAAGACTCCAGTAAGCCAACATGTCTTTTGAGTGATCCAAGAACAGCCGGCAGGGGCGTGCAAGAGAGCTCCTAAAATGACTCTTGCACGGACAGTGTTAGTTTATGCAAATTACCTCATTTGCTGCTGAAAGCTATGCAAATGAGGTAAATTTGCGATCCAGGAAACACTAACCTGTCCAAGTAAGAGTAGTGTTATTTGCAGAAATGTACTCGGTTGGCAACTGAGTACCGTTCTGCAAATAGCAAAACGGAGCTATGACAGCTCCAAATAAAGGATGCATCCAGTTGAGGAAGCATGCCAATGGCCAAATATACAGCCATTGGCATTTTTATCTATTGCAAAATAATAAAAAATTTTTTTTTTCCTCGATCTCCGATGTTTAAGCGCAGCGCCGTGCAAACGTGCATCGCTCTAAAAATCCTAAAAACAAATAATAAAAGCCACAAATAGGTATTTTATTCAAAATATTAATCTGCCATGCAGGTGAATGGCAGGCTGAAAACAACATGGTGACTGAGTAGTGGTTGCTAAGAGGGGAAGCTCAGTCTGAGAGCTGTAACCAAGTATTAGTAGGCAATCCTATGCAAATGAGTATAAGGATAGTGAATCCCAAATTTCCCTGCCATGTGAACCATGTCCCTAGAATGTAAGAGTAGGATTAGGGGAGTAACATCGTAGAAGATAGGTGACATCATGAGGGGGTATGTATCAAAAAGACTGCAAGCTTATTGGAGCAGAGTGGCATGTGTTTGCTATGAGGTACTCAGGACTGGAAGAGGCGTGTCTACAGTTGTCTAAACTGAAACCCAGAAACTGAAGGTGTATGTCGTGGCTATCACTGAAGTTTCTTGCAAAGCTGCTTACACTGTGTGCGCGCCTGTAAACCGGTCTAAGCCTGTGTGCACGTGTGTGCGCCCATGTAAGCCTGTGTAAGGCTGTCTAAGGGTGTATGCACAAACGTGCACCCGCCTAAGCCCGTGTAAGCCTGTGTAAGGCTGTGTGCGTGCGTGTGCACTCGTGTGCACATGTTTGCATTTGTTTGCATGGCGCTGCCCCCTGTCGAAACAGAAATGGGAAAAGGAAGGAAAGGAAGTAGTAGGAGGTTAACCAAGGAGAACTAGCAGAGCTGCCAGGTGAAATCAATCAGAATCAGCCAATTACACAGGCAGTACACTAGCCTAGCCCAGCCCAGCACTTAAAACTCTGCAAACAACATTCCCCCAGGTTTTTCTCAGAAACACTGCAACACTGCAGTCTACAAAGAGAAGTGAAAACTTAAAAAGCTTAATCGAGACAAAAAAAATGTTAGGGGCTGCCATTGCTATTATAAGGCAACATGTGCAAGATGCTGAGGGTGGTGTCATTGTGAATGCTGCTGAGCAACCCACAGTGAGGAGATGAAGAAGAGTGTACAGACCCAGGGTAACCTACCAGGGGCTACATGAGCTGGAGATAGCGGAGCGCTATAGAGTGGACAGAGAGCACCTGCAGCAAATTGTTGAGCTGTGCAGGCCACGCCTCACACACAGAACCAACAGAGGGGAACCCATCCCAGTGGAAACCAAGGTATATGTTGGCCTAAGAATACTAGCAACAGGTACCTTCCAGAGACCAACTGGTGATATGATGGGGATTTCACAGGCGTCAGCATCCAGGGTACTGCTCCAGTTCCTGAATGCCATGTCAGCACATGTCGGTGATCATGTATATTTCCCCAATTCCCGTGAGGTATTGACCAGCAACATGCGTCTCTTCCATCAAATAGCGGAATAGCCTGAGGTAGTGGGTGCAATTGACTGCATGCACATACACATCAAAGCACCAGCTGGTGAGCAGGGTAGGGCCTACATCAACCGCAAGGGCTTCCACTCCATCATCTGCCAGGTTGTGTGTGATGCCCAGGGCATAATACTGAATGTGTGTGCTGGCTGCCCTGGAAGCTACCATGATTCCCATATCTGGCATCTGTTGCAGCTGTACCAGACATTTGCCAATGGGGACATCCCTGATGGTCACTTAGTAGGGGATGCTGGATACACGCTGGAGCCATGGCTGATGACACCCATCAGAAATGCACAAACACCTGAACAAGAACACCATAATGAGGTACACGCACAAACATGAAATGTAATAGAGCATGTGTTTGGGATACTCAAGTCACAGTTCCGTTGCCTGGACACATCTGGTGGAGCCTTGCAGTACTCACCAACTACATGTACCCAAATTGTCATGGTATGTGCCATGCTACACAATATGATCCTGCGAAAACAGCTGCAGCAGGAACAGCATGGGGCAGGGCCAAACAGCTCCCCACCATTGCCAAGGCCTGCACAGGCATAGTGTGACTTGGAGGAGGAACAACCTGAGCCTGCCCCAGTAGGCAGAAGGAGGCGTGCCCAGTATGCCTTGGCCTTGGTAAAGAGGCAACGCATAGCACATACACTGGCTCAGTAGGAACCCTGGAAATGATACCTCCCTCTGACTCACACATAAAATAATAGGGATGCCTAACTTGACACTACCTGTTTCCAAACATGTATAGGGAGTGTAGTATGTGTATCCAACATAGGCAGCCCTGCAACACCACCTGAGGCATGATTGCCATGTTTTAAGCAATATAAAGCAGTGCTAAGCAGCTTTTACCAATATCTAGTATATGTAAATAAAATTGCTCATGCCAACTAGCGCAACGTCGGGCAAAGTTGAGCAAAGTCAGTTAAACATGCTCATATCTGCTTTACTGTTCCTTAAGCAGTCTGGTCTGCCCAGCATGGAAATAAAAAGCAATGACAGAGCACGAACCCAGGATACTGTGCATTATAGTCACAGTACTGAACCACTAAGCCATGACAAAATTTCAGTGGCACAGACACAGCAGGACAATTGTGCACTAATGCAAATACAAAGAAATGCAGTATCATGCCCCTAAAGAGGCAAATGGGTAACCTCCCCCACATGCCTATGCAGACCAAGAACATCAGGCTAGGCGGTGTGATGTTGGTTGTGTAGGCTATGAAGTCGCAGTGTAATATACGTGACATTGGGCACCAACATCTGTAGTACAGTAGTATGCCTCAAGCCACTATGATAGGCAACAGTACAGACTGAAACTGTGTCCTGTACATAGCAGTGCAAGCATAGCAAATGTGTATAAGTGTCAGGTGAAACCCACATCCTATGTACACCCACAGTAACAATCAGGTGTGCCCCGGGTAGAAATATACAAAGAATAGCTGTTTCCCCTGTATGTAGAAATGTTGATAAGTCTATGCAAAGTGTTGCATGGAAGCCCTCCAGGCACAGCATGATCCCTGTTGATCTATGACACAAAGGTGAGCCCTGCTGTAAAAATGCAACTTGATTTTCCATACATATATAGTATAAATGTCTATACTGGGCGTGCTCACACACTCCAACAAATGTAGTGGATTCCATTCAGCATCACACTGAAAGGTCATACTGGGCATGCTCACACACAAAGAAACGAAGCAAATGTCAGGCAGCAACATACTGAAAGGTCATACTGGGCATGCTCACACACTTAGACACTTAGGCTAAATACGGATGTGATAATTAGGGATCTATGGACAAATGTGGATAGTCATCTCTACTTCCAGAAACACATTCACAAAGTGGTTGGAAAATCATGCTATGTCTTGAAACAAACTGCCAAGGTCTGTGCATGTAGGTCAAAGGAGGTTCCCACTACTCAGCAGTCATCAGACCTGTCAGAGAGTACCACAACACACTTGTGATTAATCCGACTAGGCACGTTCAGCAGCTAGAAAGACCAATGAAGTACCTTAACAAGAGGATTACTGGCCTCAAATAGTCGCCCCATGCAACAAGACTGAATGTAACCCAATCTGTACTCTGTGGCATACTGTCTACTCAGGAGATCTCTGCCCAACAGACAGGTTCATGTCATGGTTACACTCAGATCTGTTCCGAGTTACAGCTCAATGGCAGTAAATGTACAGAGCCAACTGATATTGCCAACATCCTGGCAGATAGGATCACTGTTAACTGTACCCTCCTCTCACCCATGAAAGAGCACATCTCTATAATTGAAGACTGCAAAGTTGCTGTCATCATGGCTGCACAGGTAATAAACACTCTCCAACGCCAGTATCACAGCAGCCATGGGACCAGATAACTTCCCAGGCTGTGTAGTATCTACTTCCATGAAGTAAAAATTAACATGGCAGGTCTGTGGCTGCTGAATTTTCCAGAGGACTGCAAACCAGGAGCCATAATGGTAAACACAAAAGATGAGGACATCCTACAAAAGGGCCTCACTGGGGCAGATGGCTGTTGTCAAAGCCATGGGCTCTAGCTCAATGCCAAAAGGTGCATTGTCATCCCCTATGTTAAAAACTCTGTAGCCAAGAACTACAACAGAGGTGGTAGTATACTTCACACTGAAAGTGTGACAAGATACCTTGAGTCACAGGTGGACAGTGGATACAACTGTGATAATCACATTCCCACAGTAGTCAGGAAGCCCTCCTATGTGGCACACCTCATCACAAAATGTGTCTCATGCAGAATAGAAGAGGTCAATGTTCCCCTCCACTCATCACTTACTAGAACTATAGTAGAGTACAACACCACTATTGCTATGTACCTCACAAGACAACTACAACAACTGGAAAGCCAGCAGCAATACCACACAATGGGCATTAGCGGCCTGAAATACATGCCATACACAGACCATCTCAAAATGCTCCATACATACTCCCTTGCATATCGCCTACTCAGAGGTTTTCACTGCCTAACATACAAAGCTATGTCAAACACAGAGCTGTTGGATATGGTCCACGTAAAACACTCACAACTCCTCTGACCTTTGGACCCAAAACCATGAATGAAATACAAAAGGAAGGGGTGTACCCATTTACCCTATGGATACCCACACCTTCAGGTTAGTGGCACAGCATGAGGCCTTGGAGACCATGCAAGTGCAACTAACATTGGCCAAAGCTGCCATCAGATTGTAGCCTGCTACAGATCACATACCTTGTCTCAGGAACCACACTCAGTATTCCGGAGAACAGTGGAAAGTATAAAGGTCCTATCAAACACCATTATATAAGGAGATTACAACTACCCAAACATTGAGTGGTGGAATTACTTGTGTACAACGTCCTTCGCCCAATGTTTCCTAGAGTTTAAAAACCCTAACACCCTGGATCAGCTGGTCACCACGCCCACTAGAGGTGACAACATACTGGGCATGATCATCACCAACATGGGGTACCAGTGTTCCACTACAGAGATAAACCCCTCACTGGTAATATCAGATCATGAAGTAATCACACTGGACATCCACATCCGGCCCCCCCCCACCCAGTCAATGAAACCACTGTGAAGACATTTTCAAAAGCAAACTGCACACTTCCCTAGACCAAAGTGGAACATTCCAAAGCACTCTTGCTATAGGATAATGGTATACAATCCGCAGAATCATTTACAAGTGCATCCTATGAGCATCTACAGGAATCAGAAATGCATGGAATGAGACATTACAAATAAAACCAAGATGCACACCTCCAAAAATAGGACAACAATCAGGTGGTTGTACCCATAAATAAGCTAGACAAGAGAAGGAGGAAACGAACACATGATAGAGCCAACTTCACTAAAGGAAACGCATCACTGATCATTATCAGGATGAAACAATGATCGCTCATAAAATAATCCAAGGACAGTTTCTAAAGACAAATAGCCAAGGAATGTAAGAATGACAACCACAAAGCCTTCGGTAGCTATACCAGACATGTAGGTGTCAACTTCCAAATATGCTGTCAGCTACTGAAAAAAGGAAAGAAAGACACCAAACCAACTTTCTTTGCCCACATCCAGGGGGACAAGTTCAGTGTAAACAACCCCCCCATCACCCCCAAAAGGGCCTGTGTCCATCACAGAAAGATGCAAAGCCCCAGACGTCATGGACATGCAGGTAAAGACAGCCCTCACCAAAGCTGAGAACACAGCATCAATGTGACTGGATGGTGTCCCAGGCTGCGTCATACACTAGGCCCATGAGGAACTGGACCCTCACTCACATTCACTGTCCAGACACAAGTGTAGCACAGGCTATGTACCCAAAGAATGGCATACACAAACAGTCATCCAGCTCCAGAAAGGGGGTGCCACAACAGAACATGGACACCATTGCCCAATATGTCTACTCAGCCTGGTCTACAGAGCTATTGAGCAAATTGTCATGGAACCCATAAACAGAGACATTGGAGACCTTCAGACATTGGACTCTCCACAACTTCGCCTTGTTAAAGTCAAATCCTGGCTCCTAAACCTAGTTGACTTATTTCAAACAATTACCAAGAACATTGATGGAGGTGAAAGTAGTCCACACAGCCCACCCAGACCTCACAAAAGACTTTCCACACCATTCCCCACTCTGTCATCATGGACAAGTGTACCAGCTGGAACATTAACAGCTATGTCACAGGATGGGTGACCAGGTGGCTCACAGATCAAACACACATGTTCAGAGTTGCTGGTGCCATGTCCAACTTTAAGCCAGTCACAAATGGCATCCCACATGTCTTGGTCCTGGGACCCCACCTGTTCAGTAGATACTGCTCAGAGGTACAGGCAAGCATGGGAGGTGTATGGCTGAACAGGTCTGCAGATGAATGATAACTGTGGTCCATAATCGACTGCACGGCTAACACAGACATCCTCCAGAAGTGTCTTACAGAGACAGATACCTGGTGTCAAAACAATGCCCTCAAGCTGAATACCAAAGAATGCATAGTCATCCCCTTTGGGTACATCAAAGTGCACACAAATTACCACATAGGTGGTAATCCAGTATGTACGGAGAAAGTCATTATGGCCCTGGGGACACAGGTAGATAGTAAACACCCCTTTGATGATGACATGGCCAAAGTATTTAGACATTCCTTCAATGTAGCCCACCTAATGTAATCCACTTTGTATAGTATGATGATGTCACCATCCTACAAATAAACCCGTGGAAAGGATAACTCACTGTCATGTGTATAGTGTGGTGTATAAATGTGTACCTCTGTAGTGTCATAAAGTAGTTAGGTAGTAGTTTGAAACCTGCACTTGACAAGTGTGTGTGTTTGTGTGTGGTCCTTGGGAAGGAGCAAATGTTTTGGAGAGTAGTAAAACACCTTAAAGGTGGTAAACTAATTTCTGTCAAGTCTGACGATGTCACCATCCTACAAATATACCTGTGGAAAAGAAAACCCCTAGTAATGTGTATAGCGTGTCATGTTAATGCGTACTCCTCTAATATCATGAAGTAGGTAGGGGTTTGAATCCTGCCCTTGACAACTGTGTGTGTGTGTGCTTGTGTGTGATCTCTTTGGGAAGGACCAACCATTTAGGAGGGTTGTAAAACACCTTAAAAGTGGTAAACCAATCTTTGTCATGTCTGATGATGTCCCACCATACAAATATACCTGTGGAAAAGAGATCCCCCAGTAATGTGTATAGTGCGTTGCGCTAATGTGTACTACTCTAGTATCATGAAGTAGTTAGGCAGGGGTTTGAATATTGCACTTGACAACTGTTTGTGTGTGGTCTCCTTGGGAAAGAGCACCCTTTTAGGAGAGTAGTAAAACACCTTAAAAGTGGTAAACCAATCTTTGTCAAGTCTGATGATGTTACCATCCTACAAATATACCTGTGGAAAAGGGAACCCCCAGTAATGTGTATAGCATGTCGCGCTAATGCGTACTCTTCTAATATCATGAAGTGGTTTGGTCAGGGTTTGAATCCTGCACTTTACAACGGTGTATGTGTGGGATCTCCTTGGGAAGGAGCAACCTTTTAGGAGAGTAGTAAAACACCTTAAAAGTAGTAAACTATTCTTTGTCAAGTCTGATTATGTCACCATCCTACAAATATACCTATGGAAAAAATACTTCCCAGTAATGTGTATAGCATGACGTGTTGATGTGTACTCCTCTAGCATCATAAAGTAGTTAGGTAGGGGTTTGAATCCTGCACTTGGTGAGTGTGTGTGCTCTATGTGTGTGACAGTGTTGGTCAATGTGTTGGGGGTTTTGCTTTTACTACCGTATGACATATCAGTAGGAATTGCACATGTGAGGTAGCTGTGAGGCAAATACATATACGTACATGTTACCTCAAGTATTGCATGTGTGGGAACTCTGCTTTATCCAAGTACACAGTTGGCATCTTTGCCAAGCTGTGCTGCTGCTTCACAGACCTTAGGTCACATCTGTATGCTTGTGACAAGGCCAAACACTGCAGTGATGCCTGGCCTAGGTCATCCGTGTCACACACACTCATTACGGTTTCTATTGAATTGTGTGTGTGAGGGTTTATGGCCGATGTATATGTTAGACCTGTTCAAACGCAGCAGAGTCTGTCAATGATGACTATGTATTATAGGTGTACAACAACCTTTGTGGACATGCATGCAGACCCCTTATTGCTTATGTGATCCACCAAGGGATTCCAAAATACCTTAGGGAATGTGATTATCAAAGGAGGTTGCATGTACACATCGGTACCTGTTCATGATGTTGGTGGCTACTACCTATGTGGTACTGTGGGGATACTATGTTCCGTAAAGGTGGATGACTACGTTTAGTTTCGCCTATAGCTTTACAGCATGGGTTTGACAACAGGTATATGTCTGTATGATACACTTGTGGAGGATGTGTGTGTCACCTGGAGAATGCAGTATAGGCCACAGTATGCATTAGCACACGTGGACAGACATATCCCTACTGTGATTGCTAGCACCTAAGAGAGCCAAATGCCGAACAGGAGTGGTCTCAGTAATGGGTGCAGCTGAATGCCAGTGGTTACTGTCATAGTATAGTACCTGAAGGATCCAAATGTTGCTGTGTGTCCTACATGTGTGTGTCAGTTGCCAGGACATCAGCTAATGATTGGTTATGGTCAGGCTGTTAAAGTCATGTATACTACCAGAATGCAAAACAATGACAGATAGTAACAGTATCACCCACAGCACAGTGTCAAACCATGTCATACACACATGTGTAGTCAGGTTCCAAAATGTGTGTAGTAAAATGCATACTGACCACCAATAGAAACTATGGAGTGTTACTGTGTAATACAAAGCATGTCACCCTGGCCATGTGTCCACTATGCATGTACATGCAGACAGTGCACCTCCACCATTTCCACAACTGTACACCTGCAAATATGTGCTACACACATCCCACACATACTGTCCACTCTCTAACCCATGCTGCCAATACTGCACACATCAGCCAAGTGGCACGTGGTGGACAATATGCAATTGGAACTAACACTGGTGTAAACAACACTACAATGACAATCATAGCTTTAATGCATCGTACCTGCTCAGCTACACCTTCAAGCATATCATTACACTCTACTGCTAACAACAGGCTAACATTGCTATACTGCTATAAAGACACCCTGTGCATCAGCACCATGGTAGCCTGTTCCTGCATTGATGTTACAGATGACAGGAGGTGGCACAGGTTTCATCATATGCACAGGGTGTGTTGTTGGTTTGCCAGAGGCCTACAGTGAGCCATCCAATTGACATATATGTATGTGTGTGTGTGTGTGTGTGTGTGTGTGTGTGTGTGTGTGTGTGTGTGTGTGTGTGTGTGCGAGGGGCAAGAATAATGGTATGGGCCATTGTTGATGTAATGTGTGTGGGTATGTGTTAGCCCTAGGTGTCTGGATTATGTGTGTGTGTGTCTGCATGCACACAGTTCCACCATGTGGCTGCCAGATATGGGTACTTGTGGGACAGCCACAGACTGTACCTGCAAGGCTTTACAAATCACCGTCTCTGGCCACGGATATGGTACCTGTGCCTGGCAGGGGTGCTACTGACACTATCATGTACCAAGCTAGACTGGGTACTATCCCCAGAGGTAGATGGATGTACACTGGACCCAGGTCCCTGCTGGGACTGCCCAAAGCCACGTGCATGTGGTCTTCTAGGACATTCTATGGACAGCCCACCCTCACCATTGCTGGGGCTGGTACTGGCACTACGGGAGCGGCTGTTGCTTGAGGGACATCCGCGGAGACTGCCAGCTGCTGATGTTGCTGGCATACGTCCACACTGATGACTCAACCATCCCGCACTGTCCTGACACATGGACATGACATTGCAGAGGACATCTAATGTCTCTCCCCAGTGTCTATCGGTGACCTCAGTGTAATTGTGGATGGCACCAGCTAGGTCAAGGATACTGTCTATTACGGCGGTGTTATGTGCCCTCTGTGCCCTCAGTCCCTGTCTGGTGTACCATTCCATACGTGCCTGTGCCTCCATGACAGCCTGGAACATGCGTGAGGTTGTTAGACCTGTGGCACATCTGACAGTGGCATGATGGGCAGCAGGGCTCTGACGAGAACCCCTGGACATCTTCCTATGTGGTACCCTTCTAGACATCTGGGTATGGCTGCTGTGTCGGGATGCATGTGCCATGGATACCACACTGTCCTGGCCAATGCCAGCTGTATGCTGTCCCTCTGCTAAGGGCATTGGTGATGGATGTATTGGCAGTTTGACTGTGTGCATGTAGTGTTGATTGGTGGCCCAATGATAGACCCTGGAAAACATGCCTGTGCCTCAACACACCTATCATCATTGTCACTATCATGCTCAGTGACATCAGTTTCCCTGCTGCATTGAACCAGCCCAGTATCAACACCTGTGAGAAGGAGACAGGAAACACACTTTACGACCTGTACATGATGTCAGCACACATGCACACATGAACACATGAACACATGCACACATGAACACATGCACACATGCACACATGAACACATGCACGCATGCACACATGAACACATGAACACATGCGCACATGCACACATGAACATATGCACACATGAACACATGCACACATGAACACATGAACACATGCACACATGAACACATGCACACATGCACACATGAACACATGCACACATGCACACATGCACACACACACACACACACACACACACACACACACACACACACACACACACACACACACACCACCACCAGCAATCACGGACATGCTCAATAGCATGTGATGTTGGGGTACAGTATCACATGTCAAACATTTATATCAAACGTGACAGCATGCAGGAAGTGTGTTGCTCAACAGCATGCAGTGTGAGTGTAGACAGCCCTTGCTAATAACAGTATACATGGCCTTGATGCATGTGTGTTTTGTTCAGTGAATGTCCTCACCCTGGAACTCAATGTGTACATGGACATAACATTGCTGTGCAGGTATTAAAAGCCCTGCAATGTCCTGTACACCATCAGTCACAGGTATACATACCATGGCTGGATGTGTATCAGTGTGTCACATAGATATCCATTTCTGATTAGAGCATCTGTGTTTTTAGCAGATAATTGTGGACGCAGGTGCAGCACATGCATGCTATGTATACACACAGGATGAGTGGTGCATGTATACTTGATGGAATACCATTGCTCAACATAGCCATTGTACAGTGGTTATGGTGAGTGTAGGACATATTGTGGACATGCCAGTGCCAGCCATGACATGGCATGCTACCACACAACTGCAACATGAAACATCACACATACACAGTGTGTGTCATGTGACCTATACACCCCATAGCATTACAAGACATATGTGTGTCACGTTCTACAAATGGTGATTGCTATGCATATTGTGTATAGGTGCATATGTCTGCACACGCCCAGCATTGAGGTGCATAGCAATTCATGATATGTGTAGTACTGTGGCCACTGTAACTGGATGGGGTGTAGTACCATGAGCCATCATCATGCAGCATCATGTGGTCACTCAAGGCTACTAATGTGTGCCAGACCGCACATAGCATGCTGTACCTGAACTGCAGTGCCATGGCTACATTCACCATTTCACGGCCAGTTGTTACATGGGTTCATGAGGTGCCCAATAGGGGGCATTGCCTAACATGATTGTGTTATGTGTTGAAGAGTGTTGCACAGCCACATGTGAGGCATCTACCCCTCAGGTATATTATGTGTGCTGTGTGGCTGAGGTTTGGGATACTGTAGTGTGACCTTACAGCAGGTGTCTGAATACGCCATGTGTAGCATGTTAACGTGTACTGCGTATGACAAAGGTGTGTATGTTGTGTGCATGTGTATTGACTCTGCCTATCCAATGTCCACTACAGTGTTGCCACAATTGTGTGGGATGCTCTGTGTATTGTATGTGTTTTAGGCAGCTACCCATGTTACTAGGATGTGCATAGTCTCACAGCAAACATGCACAGCATGCATTATGCATAGGTGTGTTACGTGTACATGGCCTACACCTCACTTATGACATGCACATTTAATTAGCAATATTAAAGGTATAACACACTCACCAGCATGGTTGTGTTGCCTTGCTGTCACAACAGAGGGACCTACAAGGATATCAGACACTTTGTCAGTGGCAACAACTGTGGCATTGCTACTGTGTGTTCGCAATCTTACAGTAGTACAACGGTTGACAGTCACAGGCCTACAGATTATATTCCTAATTATTAGTATTGCATAACACTAGGCACCACATCATCTAACTACACAGTACACATCTCACATAAGCATGCTCTACCAATAAAGGTAACAGTATTCTACAGCTATGCCATGTTACCTGTACGCTCCATGTCAACTTGCTGGGTGGCTCTGGCCTCCACGATGATACATGTTACTTGTGGTTGTTGTTGGCCAGGAGCCACCTGGCTCAGGAGCAGCTCCTCCACTCTGGTGAGGGGGGGATGGATGGCTACCCCCCCACCTGTGGCAAGCTGTTGTCTGCGGATATCAGACGCACACTGCCAGACATGTCTAATTAAATCACTGCAGTGATGGCGTACCTGCTCATATGTCCGGTTATGCATGCCTATGTCATTTACCCTACGGACAAGATCTTGCCACAGTGCAGACAGCTCATGCTGGTTCTGGAGAACAACAGCACATAGTGCTGCACCAGGCTTGCTGTGATGGCTTCCTCCTCAGCCATGCTATATGCAGGGTTACGATGGTGGGACATTACCCTGGAAGACAATGAAACAAAATGTGTGAGCAAGTCATGTGGCACACGTAACATTCTAAAGTACAGATATCAAATAACTGCCATATATAGCAACCTATTGGCTGTCAGAAGATACACACTTTCAATACCACATATCAGTTTTCAACCCACAGATGCCTGACAGTGTCTGGCACACTCTATATATCAAACCATGTTTTACACAGCAACAAAGTTAAAACAGTATGTAAGACTATACAACAGTACATGGCACACTGTATGTGACACAATGCGCCACCTAGCCACAGAAGGTATATATCATGCTAATGCATCATGAAATATGTAATCCATTGCATTGATTGTAAAGTCCACTGACAGTATTACCAGTATACCACACTAGTCATTGATGGCAAAACCCTGCCTAGCATATGTGCACATTCATTAATATAGGTGGCATACTGCTGTACTAGACTATACATGTTGCTAGATCTGCAGTTATATCCTGTAACACACACATGACCGAAGCCATGGTACAGGCATACCCATACACACAGCAGACATACATAACAGACACAAAGGTATGGCAACCCAGGTGACCTTTACCTGTGTACCGTACAGTACTGTGTGTCAGTAGTTACGAGACCTTATGCCTGAGGTATGTAATCTGTGAGGACTACAGGGAACACACACATAACAGTGGTTCCAATAAATGTGCACGTACACCATACTGTGCTGTTTAGGCATACAGCTTCAGGTAGTACTACAGTTCATACAGGAGTTGGATTCACCAGCAGTAACACCCAATAAGCATACATGTACTGCTTTAGCCTACAATGGGACACCCCAGTCGACAACAAGGGACTACGTCAGACCATATGGCATACTGCTTTTTCTGCCTAGCAATTGCATACACATATTTTGCGGGGATCACATCTAGGACACATAATACCATGACAGAAACAGTTTCCCACTAAGCTATCACACATATACTGAACTCTGACACATTCACCAACACATTCACCATCACACTCAGTCAACCTCACATATCAATTATTGCAACAAGTACATGTGGGTGTGTATCACTTCATAGGTAGGTAAGAGGCTATTGGCCCTAGGGCCTATAGGACTCTAGCCATACACTGCCCTGGCCTCTGACACACAGGTAATTACATTTCACATGGCCCTGTCAAGCAGAGACACTGAGGTGATTGCCTGGGTGTATTCACTATCTCCCATACAATCTCCAGGATTATTTATGATGACTGATAATTAGGAGCTTTGTTTGCTATGGATAGTTGGTTTGTTCCAGAGTATGGGATGTCTTTGAGATAGGAATCCATCTCTCCAGCATGTGCTGTTTATTGTGGTGGGTCCCTAGAGCGTGTAGCTCGTACAGATTGTGATCTGTTTACGTGGAGCATGTCCAACAAATCTGGGTTTGACATAGCTTAGTATGTCAGTCAGAGGTCACCTCTGGGTAGGCGGTATGCGACACAATCTAGTTGTGGGTTTGTGGGATGGTCTGCATAGGGCATCTGTTTGACACCATTATTACTCTTTGTGAGGTATGTCTGTGTCCTTTCCACTTGCGGTAGATGTCTTGTGAGGTACATACCACATGGGGCATTGTACTCTATACTGGGTTTTATGTGTGTGGAGTAGAGGGGAACACTGAACTATTTTTCTCTGGATGACACACCTTTTGTGATGACATGTGCCACATAGATGGATTACATGACTAGTGTGGCACTGTGACTATCGAAGGGGAGACTACTGTCCACCTGTGTCCCATGGTCTCTTATCACACCTTCGGTGTTAAGTAGACTACCACCTGTGTGGTAGTTCATGGGTACTGAGTCTTTGCAAGGAGGGATGTCAATGCAATGTCACCATTGAACTTGAGTCCATGGCTTTGTCACCAGGCATCTGTTGCAGTGATTATGACCCTGTCTCTCTCTCTCTCTCTCTCTATATATATATATATATATATATATATATATATATATATATATATATATATATATACACACACACACACACATACATATGAACATCCATTGGTGTACATATAGATATACATATAGGCACATGTACAATCCACCTGTCATGGTGGGAATATCAAGTATGGAATGGTTGTGAGGTATACAGTTATGTCATAACATTGCACAGTGTTGTGCGGAATGCATTGAAGGTGTTCTCAGCCCATGTAGCTTTAGCAGGCCTCACTGGCTGCAGCACTGCAAACCTGACGAATCATACCCACAGCATTTAACCACCACATGTCATATACCAGCACTGTATGCTGTCTAGTCTGCCACACACTACAACCTACATAGAAATATGCACATAACAACCTTCAACAATATATATATATATATATATATATATATATATATATATATATATATATATATATATATATATATATATATATATCCACCTTTCACAAACAGTTGCAGTATGTCCCTTGCTCAATGCACATGTACAGATGCTAATATATCTGACACGGACAGATCTCTCCGTATGTGTGTGCCATACACACACAAGGACCACACTGTTGTAAGTACATGTACCTCACGGCTGACCTGTTGGGCCTTGCTGCAACATGAACAGGTGTCACATGTGAGCACACAGTAATATTAGAGGGTGTATACATAGCTGCTAATGCTAAATTAGCATACTAGCCTGGTACAGCTGTTGCCAATGGTAAGGTACACGTTAATATGACTATCATGCATTTGTTACTCTGTCACATCCATGTTTGCATAACTGTATGGGCTACTACCCCAAACAGACATTATACACACTACTGTACAGAACACAGATAACATGGATCAGATGTTTGACATTTAATGCTGAACTACATATTTCACCATCATGGCAGTAGTTATGCAGGGCATCTGTGCATCGATATGTACTGCTGCTACATATGGATGATTCAAACTATGTACAGTACTCTTCATAAACATCTACTACATTCCAGTAAATACATAGCTGTTACATACCTTTCCTTTGTATGTGTTCGTATTTGTTGTCGTATATCCTGGTATATTAGTTTTGCCATATACGTTTTCCTTGCAATATATCTTTTGCTGTTCAAGATATTTCTTTTTCAATAGATTTTTATTTCACAATATATTTCTTTTCAATGTATTTTTTATTTCAATATATTTTTTTCCCTAAATATTTTCTTTCAAAATATATTTTTTCAATATATTTCTTTTTCAATATATATTTGTTTTCAAATTTTTTATATATATTTTCTTTCAATATATTTTTTCAATATTTTTTTTGTAATATTTGTTTTCAATATACTTTCTTTTCAATATAATTTCTTTTGTCAGTGTATTAATTTGTTTTCAATATATTATTTTTCTTTTTCTTTACATTACATCACTTCTTTTTTTTTTCTCTCTCTCTCTCTCTCTCCCTCCGTACCTGCAATGGAATGATTGCATGTGTGGACAGCAAGTACAGACTGCTTTTATAGGTATCTGCACATGTACCAATTGGTGGCCACCATTTGACAATTGCATGCAGCCTGCTGTGTGGTACTTGCATTACTCACTGTCATAGCAACCCAGTGCTATAAATTTCTAGGTCAGGTAGGCATAGCCCTTTCAGAATGCCAAAGTGGGGACCATGCTTCTTGCTGTGGACACCGTTGTGTAAGTCAGAAGGTTGGTATACTTCTTCTAACTGTTGCTAAGGGTGTAGCCAGTTATTTGTATGTTGTACTCAGATCTGAATGTTGCCACTTCCAGTACACAGTTGACAGTGTAGAATTGTACTCACCCCTAGAAATGCTAGCACAAGTTACGTGGGAGTATGGAGTTTCTTTACAACTTCTACAATTAGCTGCCATACATATGTAGTTATTGAGATGTTTTCATTTGGCACATGAACTGTTTGGGAACAGCTATACTGTGGATATTAATGTACTCACTTCTGCACTGTTTGTACTTTTTATTTATCACAGGATGCTCATGAAACTGGACAATTCCAGTACTGAGTATGCCTACCTACATCCTTGCTCTACCTTGAACACACTGGTATTTTGTACATTTGGGTGGGGATTGTCCTGCTATGATACTGTGTGGGGGTTGTGAAGTGCTGCTGTAACATTATTTACTGCTAAAAAGGCTGGTTCTGTTATCACGGTCATGTAATGCAATTCCACTACAGCTGCTGGTAAAGTTCCACGGAACAGGTTTTGTGTTATGGCATTCCTATCTTTCCTTTACATTCACACATTCTGATGCATGATATATATATTTCAGCAACATCCTGCTGTATATCTACTGTGGCCTAGTGGTACTTCATGCAGTCTAGTGTGTCCAGGGTTCGAGACTGACAGTGGTGTTTTATTTTGCTGCTGAACAGAACAAGGCCCCTCATATGCAGGGTGACTAAGGCACTTTTAAGCAGTTGTAAGCGGGTTTGCATGGGTTTGCGTGATACTTAGCCATAGCTAAGCGCACACATATGCACACTCGCTCAAACCTGCTTACTACTGCTTAAAGTTGCTTACTCCCACTAACCCCCGTGCTCATTTCTTTGAAAGAAAAGAAAATGGGGAGATAGGAAAGTGGTGAAAAAGGGGCAGAAAGAGGGAAAGACAGTAGGGAAAACAGCTTGGGATGTGCAGGACGGGTGTAGGGAAGGTCCATAGCTGCCCATTTCTTTAACAGAAACAGCTGTGCATATACTAGTAATTTGGAGGGAATTTTGAAACCTTACACCCCTGAGAGAGGGGTGAGGAAAACAAAGTATATTGTACTGCCAACTGAATTTCAGTTTCTGTGTCCAGCGGACATTTGCGCAAAATGGGCAGCTATGTATGGGGAGTAATTTTTTTGTTGGAGCAGATTGCCCTTTTTTTTTTTCAGGTGAGAGTGGAATGTGGGGTAGGGGAAGTAGGTTTGTTTTGGGAGGTAGGTTGGAGAGGTAAACAGACAAAACAAACAAGATGCATACAGGGGCGGAATATGTCACATGGGGTGGGTGAACACAATTGATGGGGAAGGATGTTTGGAAATCGCAAGCCCATAAGCCCACAGATGGTAAAAGTGGAACTGAGATTCCCACCCATGGGCAGTCACCACTGCACCTTCACAGCCTGGAGGGCGGCTGTGCTGGGGGCTGTGTAGGAGGAGCAGGCTCACCTGTGAGTCACGCCACTCTTGCCTCGAGCTGGTGTAGGGGATCAGCGACTGAACACTTGATCTCCCTACACACCACAGCCCGGACCATTCGGAGGGTGACAGGTGGTCCTCCTCCGGCCATGCTTGCATGGGGGGAAGAGCCCCATCCCCTGCAGCACTTCCACCTGAAGGTGGCACAAGGCCAATGGAGGAGAAGGTCCCGGGCTGGGCACCGGACCTGCTGGTGCCAGGTACCATCGCCAGCTGAGGTGGGACAGGTGGGTCCGCTGGGACAGGCCTTCCCATACATTCTGTGTTTAGTTGAATTTAATGACAATATAGCCAACAGCATTCCAAATTAGTTGTAACAGCATGCAGTAATATTCCCATTAACCCAACACACCAGAGTTCCAGGAGTTGAACAGCAAGCATAACACATGCATATATTGAATGACAGTGGACATTCCAACAGCATGCAGGAATGAATGGTGGCAACAAGCCACCAAGATTGTGGGGTTTGAACAGGGCACATGCATCAAAGTTATGCAGATATTTATAAACCAATAGGACATATGTCCCAACAAATGTTTTGAGATTACACATACCCACTGAGTTGTGGAATTGCATTGTTTATGCACATACAGTAGGGTGTAAAAAGATACCTCCATTAACAAATTATATGAACTTATAGTTTACACTAAATTCCTATTGACTGCAGGTATATATCCCCTACATGTATTATTGGTTCTACCTCACTTCACCGACACGCCGGAACATCGACAGGGAAATCGCGAGCCCCAGAAGATCGACAGCGCAGAAGACTGACGCGACGGGACCAAGAAGATCGACAAGCAGAAGACCGACCCGACGGATGAAAGCACCGACGCCGAGGATGCCGAAATGGGAAAAGGCTGTGTAAGTATGCGGTAGTGACGGACGTTAGGGTGCGTAAGGTAAGTGGGGATAGGATATTGGGTTAAGTGAGTTAGGGTTAGGGAGCGGGTCAGGTAAGTGTCTAGTGATTGTGTTTGGGTTAGGGACGGGATAAGTGAGTTAGGGTTAGGGAGCGGGTCAGGTAAGTGTCGGTAGTGATTGTGTTTGGGTTAGGGGGGGGGTAAGTGAGTTAGGGTTACGGAGCGGGTCAGGTAAGTGTGCGGTAGTGACGGCCCTTAGGGTTAGGGTTTGGGTCAGGGTTGTAGGTAGTTGTGTATGTGTGGTTTAGTGTGGGTTTGTAGGGATTTTGGTGTGCTTGTGTTGTGTATGTGGTTTTTGGACGGGGAATGTGTTTAGGTTGTTGATTGTGGTGTGTGAAGTGTATGAGGTTTCGTGTTTGTGTACCGTCGGTTATTTCGTTGTCGGGCATGTGGGATTTCGTGTTTTTGTACTGTCGGTGATGTGGTGTCGGTGATTGCGTTGTCGGTGTTGTGGTGTTTCGTTTATGTGAGGTAGAACCGTATTATTACACTAGGCAATGTCCATTATGTTGTGGGATGTGTTTTGCTAGTTCCTTATGTACCTGAACTCTATCTAATATACAAACCGTCCAGGATGCAGATGTTACTGCTACGTATTTATATATTTTATTTATATTCATGTGTCTACATGTCTGGATGTGTTCAGGTGACATTATCAGTTATATTTTAACAGCCCCCTACATTTCTAGCAGCACACTGACATTTCCAGTGCACACAATTACAGGCTACTCATGTGCCAGATTTACCTATACATGTCAGGCTTAAAACTACAGTTGAGGACTGTATATATGCTTAAGAGATACTGGCACTCCCTTCGTCCTCTTTCTATGGGCCTACCCAAGTATGGGTTGACAGCGCTTAATACAACACTACTATTTCTATACTGCAAGAGTACATTAACATTTCAAAGAAAGTGACATGGACATACTGCAGGTGTTATACCTTTATTAATTATATTACACACTTTTCTAGTGGCTCTCTCATTTATTTGTTATTACAGTGCATGCAGACGTCTTATTCAGGATGTATTATACCTTCATTTATGGTTTACAACACTCTTTTTCTGGCTCCCTCACTTATTCTATATAGCAATACATGCAGAGAAATAATTCAGGACTAATATACCTTTATTAATGGGTTACAACACTCTTTTTCAGGCTCTCTCACTTATTTTACATAACAATTCATACAGAGAGGTTATTCAAGCCTTATTATACCTTTATTATTGGGCTAAGATACTTTTAGTCAGGCTCTCTCACTTATTTTATATAACAGTACATGCAGACAAATTACTAGCCTGCCTGGTGCCGCAGCCTTAGCAGCCTATCTGCATAGGCTTGCTGATTCGCAGCACGGACACCTGCAGCTGTGAAGTAAATGAAGTGATATTGAGACATATACCTATCCATACTATCGACTACACTAGCAATTTTTACATACTTCAGTCCATGGCTACCTACTCAGTAGTGGGGCATTTTGCATCCCACAGGCCTCCTGTATCCATTGGTTCAGTTGGTCCTGCTTGCGTCTCTTCAGGTCTGCATGGTGATGTCTAACCTGCTCACCAGCCCGAGGGATGCCTGTGGCACTGGTGAGTTCATGTGCAAGACGGTTCCAGGCCTCCACTTTGTATTCCATGCCCTGGAACTGGCCCTGCCGGAGTCTAGCATCATGATGATGGATGAGGAGCCAAACCATCACTTTTGACTCATCAATGCCCCACCGTTGCACTCGGAAGCAAGAGCCCTCTCCGACACCAGCCATTGCTGCCTGCAGATGGGAGCTACAACCAGTTATGGCAAGTATTCCCGCCTATGGAGCTTAAATATGCCTCATTTCCCACACTTATTTGTGATTGGCCGGATTTGAAAGTTCTCAGCTAAGTGCACACCTGCTTAGCACTGGGTAAACTTTGATTCATATGTATATGTGTGTTGACAGTCCATGAACATCAAATACTGTCATGGCTTAGTGGATTAGTATTGTGATTATGGTGCACACTATCCCGGGTTCGAGACCTGTCATTGCTTTTTTATTTTACTACTGGCCTGACCGGTAGGGGTTGTGGCTGAGTTTAGCCTACTTTGCTCAACTTTGCCCAATGTTGCTCTATGTTTACCGACATTGCCCAACATTGCCTGACGTTGCTCTAGTTAGCACTGTGTGCAGCTTTGCGCAAACATGTTTGGTTTGCGTTAGTTGGCGCGATGCACAGCTCCACGCAAAGCTATTGCGCTAGTTAAACCAGTGCTTAGCTATGGGCAATTATTCTTAAATGTGCTTACTATTGGTAAATGTTGCTTAGCAGTGCTTCACATTGCTTAAGATAGGTTACTTATGCATTCATTAGTATGCATGACTGTTTCACTTTCTTATATATATTTAAAATATCATTCACTACTACATACGCCATTTCGATGCATTTTAATAAAATTTAAAAAGTAAATGTCAGGAATTCTTTTTATGTATGGATTTCCTACAGAAAATGGATAGGGGAGTGGTGGGACACGAACCGGGAATGCCTCCTCTTTGTGCCAAAGATCTACCACTACACTATTGCTATTTGGCTTAATTTGCATATAAGTGGTTTATTATCCTTTCTGATGTCTAAACTGCTAACTGTAGCTAAGCAATGGGCACACCCGCGCACATACGCACAAATACAGGCAGCTATATCGGGAATACTGAAACAAAATTGTTTTACATTTTATTTCATTTGTACAGGGCTTTTGAATGTGGGGGAGTGTAGTGTTGGGGGTATACACATTTGAGTGGACTCGCTCATATCTGCTGACATTTGCAGATTTAGGCACTTGCAGGGGCGTGGATATTTGGACTGCTCGACAGTCTGACACACCCCTTGCACTCCTACACGCTCCGTGTTAGCCAGGGAGTTGAGTCAGCATGCCCTCATGCATATGCATGACACACTGACATCATACTTTTAGACAGCAGTCTCCGAGTAGGGCTTCGTTCATCCTACACGGGGGATTACTGAATCTCCCCCCTCAGTGAGTGTGTCACAGGAGATAACCTCTTTTCTTGACAGTATTACATGGACCATAGAAAATTCTTAAAATTTAAGGTGGGTCTTCATCATTTCCAATGTATTACATTGACCTTCGGGCCTAGCACCTTGTCCATGATATTTACAAAGTTTTTGGTCATGGCAGTAGCCATCTTAAGAATGACAGATAACCACATCTAACTGTATCTGGGGAACTACCTCCTGCAGGCCCAAATGCAGCAATAGGTCTTGGAGAATATAAAGATTACCACAGATTGTGTCAGAACTTTTTTTTTTAATCAACATTCAAAATCAAGTCTCTCCCCAGATAAAGCAAAGATATTCCTGCGGGCTACCCTGAACTCAGAGGACTTGAGTGTGCACATCCCAAGGCTAAAATCACTTTCTCTAGAGTCTTTATTTTTGTATTAGGCCAAAGAAGATTACATGACAGCTAGATACTTCCTGAATGCTTTGGGGTGTATACAACCTACAATATTCATTGCCTTTCTAGCCAAGCTACAGTTGAGGAAGATTTAGTGATTAATATGGGCATCCATCTAGAGGTATACAAGAAAAGAAACGTTATTAGGTATTTGTATCCTCTCTGACACTGTCTCTGCCATGTTCTTTGATGGATGACTTTGCTGTGGCTATTTCTGAGCCTTCAGACTATCCACCAGCTACATTTGTCTCTTCTGGCATTGCTCCTAGTGAAGCTGCTAACAGCTGGGAGACAGGCACGTCCTCAAAGGCTATTTGTACATCCACTTTGGGTAGGGTAGAAACAGTCTTGTCAGAACCAGAGGAGGAGGCTGATGTCCAGCTCTTGCAGAGCCAAACTGAGACACTGGATTCCCAGGGAGAAGACCAGATGTTGGAGAGTTCCTTTTTACTTCAGTCTCCCAGCAACAAAAATTATAAATTGAAGCATACATCTACTACATTGACTCCTTTGAAGGACGAGTGTCTGTCTTTTGCCAAAGGTTTACTTAAAGCATCTCAGTTTCTTCAAGCTGAGTCATTTTACAATCAGAAAGAAAAATATCCAACTCCCCTTCAGATTCTGATTCTGATTCTTATGTGCAGGAATTAGGCTTTGATTATGCTTTTCCCCAGAAAATTGGAAGTCTGAGTCAGAAAAAAATATTTATTCTGATTCTCCTGTAGAGCAGTGATTTTTTTGTGACACAACTGTCAGAATGAAATACTTATATATTTGAGAAACTCAGCAGAAATATTATATCTGATGTTGTCTTTTTTCAGCTGATATAAACTTTGGGTTACTAAAACTGAACTCAGCACTTTTCAGAAGCTGCAGATCCAAGGCTTTGACTCCTCCCCTACCTATAGTTCCCTCTGTTCCCCTAAATTACCTGAGATCTTATTTGCCACCTGATCTAGAAGGATGCATATTTGAGGGCTCTGATAGAAGAAAGCAAGTTTTTTGGGTTACTAAATAGAGCCTTTCTTTGCATATTTCTCCAGTTTATCTTCCTTTCTTGCTATTTTCACCTCCCTTCCATAAAAATCTTAAATCCTTCAAAGTTTCATACTTAGGCAGCTTTATATTTCTTCTTTTAGCTACTATTTACAGTTATTATTTTTGTGAAGTCTGATATAGACTTAGAAATTGTTTCCTTAGGATTGTTGCAGTTTGGACTTAACTATAGTGGACTCGTGGAGCTTTGCGTTAGGTCTTCTTGTTTTAGATTTACGGCTGGCAAGATTTTGCTGCAGGATTCACATTCTGTGTTTTGTGTACTGCCTGGGAGCAGCATATTTGGGTGTTAAATGTGAAGCTTGTGCCTCATTCAGTACCAGAGCTTTACAGCAGTGCAGGATAAGCTAGTCTTGAAAAGTCTGAATCCTGCACATTCAGGAGCAACTCCTCAGTCTTCAGCTCCTTCTCTTACTCCTACAGTTTCCCCAGACAAAAAGAATGGAAAAATCTAGACCAAAGGAGAAAGAGAAAGAGAAGGCCATGGAACAGAAGAAAGATAAGTATTCTGATGAGAGGTTAACTAAAGCCAGAAAATCATCTCCGGATCCATCAGAACTTTTGGGTCTGGCACTGAAATTGTGGAAACATCTTGGATCTATTCACCTATGCCTCCTCTTTGCTTTTCTCTGTAGCTGACAAGTCCTTGGCTCCATTCAGCATTTCTGTAGAACGGGTGCTCTTCAAGACCATTTTCCATGGTGTCATCATCAAGGTCTTTTTGCTCATCAAGGAGCCTTACTTAGGCAGATGTTGACAGGATGATTCTGAGAATTCACCAGACTCAGTTCCAGCTAGGGGCTCTCCTGGCACTGTACCCTCTGGGAGCACTGGGTACAGGTCCAACTAAACCTCCACTGGTATCTCCTATTCTGATCTGATCTGAGGCCCATGAGTTCAACCCTAACAGAGCACCCATATCGTAACCGACAGCCTTTTTGACTTTGACACTAACAGTGCCCTTTACCCTCTTGTCTCTGATTCTGTTGGATTGGGATGAATCTCGGTGATAAAGCCTCAGTGCCAGGACTTGTGAGGTTGAATTGACTCCGAAACTTTCAGATCTGTCTCTTCCCCTCGAAGCCTTAGAGTTAGATGACTCAGCTCCATTGTTGGCTTTGGTGTTGGGACAGGTTAGGGCAGAGGAGGCTCTTCCAACATCTTGTTTGGATCAGAATGGTGTGTCATTGGGTCCAACTGCTATATTGGCTTTTGAGGTATTTGAAAGGGTTGTTGCCAGGCTAAGAGAAGAGGTGTTTTCCACAAGCTTGAATCCATGCCAACCCCTTTTGGACACTGCCTCTAACTCTGTATATCTGGGTTAACAGGGACTGTCAGCTTTATTCAGCCTTGGTAATGTTTGATGTCTGAGCTCCTAGTTTGATTCTGACCCTTCTCCAGATGTTCCTTTAAGACAGGGTCCTGGGAAAGAGTTGTGTAAGAGGAGACATTTGGATTCCTCACCGGAGTCAAAGAAGACACGGTCTTGGATGACTGCAAAGGTTCCCCACAGTCCCCTTTGGAAGACATCACATTTGGAGACATTTTAGAATTGATGAAACAACAAGGGGGTTGGTCCACTGATATGCCCTCACCTGAGAAGTCTGTGTTCCTCAAGGCTTTTCAAATTGGCTCTTCCATATCATGGGTGGTACCACCTGCTGATGCACTCATAGACCTGGTAGCTCAGTGGGCTTGGAAGGATCCTGATGTGGTGATGCCAATCCCAAAAAATCCAGACAAAACATCGGTCACACCAAAAGATAGAGAACACTAGAGCTTGGATTTTCCAGTAGATGCCATGGTTGTGGTGGTGGCCATAAAGAAGGAACTCTTAGAAGACAGTACATCTGTCCATCCTCCTAACAGAGAGTCTAGGGTGTTGTACAAGTTTGGGAAATAGACATATGTGTCAGTGACTTTTGCATTTAGAGCACTAAACTATCTTGACCACATGACTCGTTTCCAGAGAGACTTGACCAAATGGACATCCAGAAAACAATGGAGTCCCAGTTGTTTACCATATGGCTAGAGCAGCTGTGACAGTCATTGTCATCCACTGGCTCACTTTGATGCAATTGTTTGACTTTGCAGAAAGATTCAAGAAGTCCTTCCTTAATTCCCCCTTTGATGATTCAATATTCTTCGTACTAAAGTTTAAGGAGACCCTTCCCAGGAGTGAACAAAATGGTAAAACCCTGTCTTCCATCAGAATCTGCTTTTTTACCCCCCCCCCCCCAAGGGTCTTTAATGAACCAGAGAAGTGGAAAGAAGAAGATGTGATTCAGAAAATCTCAAGGGTTTAACAAAGACACTCTTGTGGACAGACCCTCTCAAGGTGGGGGGGGGGGGTTAATAGATGTCACCCTAGAGGCAGATGTGGACCACATAATCAGGGATTTCATGGTATTTTTACTGATAACTCCTACCAGTGCTGCTGAAGGATTGCACAACCACCACACTCTTGAGGCAGTCAGGGAGGGCTTAACTCTACACCTTCAAACCTGATAGGCCATCACATTAGATACATAGATGCTGAGGATAATCACTAGAGTTTACACTATTCCCTTTGTTTCCCCTCCTCAAAAGAAGAGAAGGATTCCAACTGTGCCATTCAATCAGATGAAATCAGTGACAGCAGAGGACTTAAAGCTCTTAGGAATAAAAGGCATCCAGTAGTTCCCCCAGCCCATTTAGGATCTGAAGTCTATTCCAGATTCTTTTTAGTTCCACAGAAGACAGGGGACCTCAGGCCAATTTTGGACCTAAGTCATAATTTGTAAAACAGCCAGCATTCCAGATGTTCACATTTAGTCCATTCTGCCTCTCCTGGGAAAAAAAGATAACTGGATGTGCTGTATAGATCTTCAGGATGGCTATTACCATGTCAAGATAGTGAACACAATTCAGGGGATTTCTTCATTTCTGGCTGGAAGTCATTCATTTCCAGTTCAAAGCACCGCCCTTTGGTCTCATCACAGCCTACCTGGGTGTTTACTAAATGCATGACATTGGTGGCATTGTATCTCAGGCTGCTAGGGATCTGTCTCCGTGTTTAGACAATTGGCTCATCATCACCCCAACCAGGCATCTTATGGTTCATCAAACAGACTTCTTGCTCCAACATATTCAGGAATTTGGGATCACAGTCAACCAAAGATTCAGCTGACAACTGTACAGCAAATACAGTTCCTTGGATAACACCTAAATATGAGCAGTCAAATAGCCAAACTTCCAGAATCCAGGATCTGGTCTATGTGTCAGATAGCTGCTCAGGTTCTCCAACATCCCACACCTCCTGCAAGACTCATACTGTAGCTGCTAGGGCTAATGGCTTCAAAGATTACATTACTTTCCCTAGCAAAATACCACTTGAGAGTTCTTCAGTGGAGCCTACCAGTACAATGGTCCCAATTGTCATATCCTCTCCAAGCTTGAATTTGTCCAATGCCCATTTGCAGATCTCACATCAGGTGGTGGTTGACCTCACTGGTGGTTACAGAAGGTTAGCCATTCTTCCCATCCCCTCCAGCAGCCACAGTAATGATGGATGCTTCTCTCCTGGGGTGGGAGAGTATTTCAAAGGGAAGACAGTCCAAGGCTGTTGGTCACACATGGAAGACAGTCTTCACATTAGTGTCTTGGAGATGACAGTAGTCCTCCTGACATGGCAGGCTTTTCAGGACTCTCTCCCCAGGGGCATGATTTCCATCCAGATGAACAACATGGCAGTAGTCTGGTAGATCAAAAAACAGGGAGGAGCCTGCTCATATCCACTAAGCTAGGAAGTCACAAGAGTGTGACAATGGGTGATGTCTTCCCAGAGCTTTCTCATAGCAACATATATCCCAGGGACTTCCAGTGTTTTAGTGGACAAACTGAGCAGGTCTATTCTTCTGCCTCATGAGTGGTCCCTCACTCAGACAGTGGCAAACCACATCTTCAGTCATTGGGGCCAGTCTTGCTGTGATCTTTTTTGATTCATGCCTAAACAACAAGTGAATCAGTTATTTTGCCATAATCCCTCCACAGGGTCAATCACCAAGGGACACTCTAGTCTACAATTGTCACTTGGGACTTTTGTATTACTTTCTCCCCATACCACTAACAATGAAGTTTATTCAGAAGCTGTTAGGTACAAGGCTAGGGTAATACGCCTTGCTCCATTTTGTCCCCAGCAAGTTTGGTTCCCCTTCCTCTGGCCTCATCTAGTACATCACCCTGGAGGTTGGATTACCATCCAGACTTCCTGAGTCACCCATCTGGACAGCTTCTCTCAGACCTAGAGACCCTAAAGCTAATTGTATGGTTCCTCCAATTTTAACTGTGGCCAGAGGTGCCAGTCCTGACTTGGCTCATATTTTGTCAGCTGCACAGAAACTAAATACAAGGAAAGTTTATCTCAGCAAATGGAAAATATTTTCCATTTGGGCAGCTTCCAAAAGGTATAGATCCCTTTTCAGTGCCTTTTCCTTTTATTCTGGGCTTATTATCATATCTTTTCCAAAAAGGCTCAAGTTTGTCAACAATCAAAGCATAATTATCAGCTATTTGCAATTCCCATATTGGACTCCTATAGCCTCACAGAAGATTTCAAATGTCTTTCTGAAAGGAATCTTCTTATTCTTGTAAGGGACCCAGTTCCTCCATGGGACATGACCATCATGCTGCAAGCCTTGACATAAGCTCGCTTTGAGCCAGCAGCTATGGCAGATTTAAAATTTCTTTGATGGAGAAATATTTTCCTGGTAGCAGATACTTTTCAGAAAAGGATTTCAGAATTGTAAGCACTTTCCTGTAAATGTTCTTCCTTGATTTTCTGTAAGGATAGAGTGTCTTTAAGAACAAATCCCTCTTTCATTCCAAAGGTGGTATCCAAAGTAAACCTTACTCAATTAATAAACAAAACACGACTCCAACTAATAACAAAAAGAAAGCGTGCGCAGAGTAACAGAAAACTGATATTTAATAACGAACACTTTCATAAGTATTACACTTGACTTCCTCAGATAAAATTTAATTTAAACATCACTTCCTTTTTATAGCCAGGCATCATCATGTGATCAAATAACATAACATTAATTACAATCAAATGCAAACTCACTCCACATATATAAAAAACAAAATGACACTTTTTTAAAAAGATATACTGTAAGATTTTATACATAAAATGTTACCTATCCTACTACCTTCAATTAAATGAATGTGAAAACCTTTTCAACCAAATTCAACCAATGCATTTTGTGCACATAACTACTGCCTTATAAATACATACATAATATTTGCTTGTGCAGTATAACACTTGCCTCCCTCATAAACTCCCATATTGTTTAAATCCATTCATAAATAAAATTTTGCTTTTAGTTTTAAGTAACTATAAAGAGAAATAGCATCATTTAACCCTGGGGGGTTAGTGGCATTTACCCTTAATTGCCACATAAACTCCTCAAATTCAAGAAACAAATCCAAGGGACCACCCCTTCTGTTACTCTCCACATGGTCTATTGACATAAACTTGAAATTATGGTCTGGATTGAACTTTATATGACCTGCCAACACATTCTTTAAGTTTGCTTTTTTTATATCATATAAATGTTGGTAGCTCTGCATCCTAAAGGCATTCTTGGTCTTACCAATGTAATAACTGTCGAATGATTGACACATAGCGATGTACACTACATGGGTGCTACTGCAATTGAATTTATGATTCAAACGCACTAGGCCATACACAGGGACTTTCACATACTCTTTCTCAATAATATTTGGACATTGTGTACAATGACCACATTTTGACTTCTTACCCTGTCCATTTACTTTATTTTCATCCTTACTCCTCTCCAATATATTTTTAAAACTCACATCCTTCTTGTATACAACATGAGGCCTAACACCTACATTCCTAAAACTTCATTATCACCTCTAAAAACAAACCAATTCTTTTTAAGAATATCTTTAATATCATAAAACTTGGGGTTATAAGTCAAAATCATGTCCCTGTTAAAGTTCCCCAAATTCTGGGTGCTCTTGTCCGCTTCCATCACTCTTCTTGTGGAATCTTCACCTGTCCCTAATAATGGGTAGAAGTGTCCATTAATCCTTTTTTCTGTAACTTCATTCAACATGGGGTTGATAAAACTACTGGGGTACCCTCTTTTCTCTAGCATAATCCTTAACTTATCTCTTTCACTAAAGAAAATTTCCAAGCCACTGACCATGTGTGACAACTGCACACATTGGCCCTTCACAAGTGATGTTTTTTGAAAGTCGGGGTGTCCACTTTTATGCTATATTGCACAAGCAAATATTATGTATGTATTTATAAAGCAGTAGTTATGTGCACAAAATGCATTGGTTGAATTTGGTTGAAAAGGTTTTCGCATTCATTTAATTGAGGGTAGTAGGATAGGTAACATATTTTATGTATAAAATCTTACAGTATACCTTTTAAAAAAATGTCTTATTTGTATGTTTTTTATATATGTGGAGTGAGTTTGCATTTGATTGTAATTAATGTTACATTATTTGATCACATAATGATGCCTGGCTATAAAAAGGAAGTGATGTTTTAATTAAATTTTGTCTGAGGAAGTCAAGTGTAATACTGACGAAAGCTCTCATTGTTAAACCTTAATTATTTATTTTACATTTGTTGACTGGGCTAGTCTAACTGGATATATGTCCATTTTCAGTAGAGGCCCGAGGAGATCAGCTCCAAGACACGATCAAATAGAAGTACAAACAACAAAAAGCAAATATTATAATAAAAATAGCAAATATCATTATAAAAATCATCAACAATGGTAACATGTGCAGTACAGCATAGAGGTTGGCACAAGATGTACAATGAGGACAAGAGTCATAAACAGTGCAAATTGCAGGTACAGAAACATCATACAGGTAAAGTCAATAGTAGAAAAAGGAAGTTAGTTGTGTAGCGATGTTACTAAGGATTTACTTAAAAATAGGTATCTACAGAGGATAGAAGTATTATAAAAAAGGGAGAGATGAGAAAAATATAATAAGAAGGAAGATATAACAGTAGAGAATAAGCACTGGATAGGCAAAGTCAAGTTTGAAGAGATAGATGACTAGTCTGGTTTAGTACAGGGGCATATCTAGTATGATTTGAGGTAAAGTTTAAGTCTGTTTTTGAAGAGTGATAAAGAGGTGAGTGAGGAGAGATCATTATGGAGAAGATTCCAAGATTTACCTACAGTATTAGAGAAGTGAGAATCCCCAGCCCTGTTATTAGGTTTAGAGGTGTGTACAAGAAGTTTGTGTGATGAGCGTAAGGACTTCAGATTTTTATAGGGGGTGATGAGGCTAGATAAAATTGGAGTATTAGAAAGTTTATAAAGAATGTTGTGGGAAATGGTTAGTTGGTGAAATTTAATCAGGTGTTGTAGTTCTAACCATCCTAGCTGATTTAAATGTATACAATGGTGGGTTCTAAATGGGTTGCCTGTTGCAAATCTTGCAATGTTATTATAGGATATTTCCAATTTGCTGAGGTTGTTCTTGGATAGATTAGTAAAAATGGGTGAGGCATAGAGGAGTGTAGAGATCAAATGAGTGTGAGCGATAGTAGTTTTAGCAGTAGGGGAAAGGAAGCGTTTAATCCTATAGAGAGTGCCAATTTTTTTGTTGACAGTCTTTATAGTATTGTTGATGTGGATGTCGAAGTTCAGATTATTGTTGATGGTGACACCTAGTAGTTTGGTGGTAGGGTCTGGAGATATTATAGTACCATTTGTGGATGTCACAGAGAAATCAAGAGGGGAGGACTTTTGAGTAGTCATGAAGAGGAGGAGGTTTTTTTTTGCGGGGTTCAAAAGAAGACAACGCTAAGTGAACCATTGTTCAACTATGTTGAATACCTTCTGGGTGAGAGACTGAAGGTTATGGGAGGATGTAGCTGAGCATAATAGTGTGGAGTCGTCAGCATATTGTATGCAAGTGGCTTGGGGGATAGCTAGATAAAGGTCATTAATAAATATGGAGAAGAGGAGAGGTCCTAGTATGGACCCCTGAGGGACACCTAAGGTAATGGGTAGATGGGTGGATAGAGTGTTTTGCCATAATACTGCTTGCTGTCATTTGTCAAGGTAGGATTGGAACCATTTTATGGAAAGTGGGTCTAATGACAGAGATTTTAGTATGTTTATGAGAATCTGGTGGCTTACCATGTCAAATGCTTTAGATGGGTCAATAAATAGAGCAGAAGAAAGATTATTCAGGTTGCGGTGCCTGTTAATGTAATCAGTAAAGGAAAGGAGGGCAGTGGTAGTGCTGTGTCAGGGTCTGAAACCATGTTGACAGTTGGAAAGTAAATTGTTTTCAATTAAGTGGTTGAGTAATTGCCTATGGATACATTTCTCCATAATCTTAGCTAAAGGAGAAAGTAGGGCAATGGGGCGATAGTTTTATAGCTCAGTGGAGTGTCCACCTTTATGCAGGTGGATAATATGGGAGACTTTCCATAAGGTAGGGATGTGACCTTTGCTAATAGTTCTATTGATCAGTATGGAAATAGGGTAGGCAATAGCCTTGGCTGATAACTGTAGATATTCAGAAGGCAGCAGGTCTGCAGAGGGAGAGCATGGTTTAAGTTTATTCAAAAGGGTTAGAATAAATGTGGTTGGGACAGGTTTGAAATGAAAAAGGGGGTGGGGTTGAGGTATAGGAAGGTATTGTGACAGTATTAGGTGATAGTTGACTAGCTAGTGTTTGGATAGCATCTGCAAAGAAGGTATTGAAGGTATTAGCTGTATGGATGGGATTTTTCTGGTCTGTATTTTGAGGGTTTTGTGTAGTGGATTGACCTAGGTGGCATAACTGCTTAATGCTAGCGCATAATTTCTGTGGGTTGTTGTGATTAGGTTGTTTAAATTGTAAGTAGTAGTTTAATTTATCATAAAGTATAGCCTTCTTAGTGTCATTTCTTAGCTGTCTAAAGGTTTGTTGATCTACAGGATTTTTAGACATTCTCCATTTGGCCCAATATTTATTTCTGAGATGAAGTTTGTGTTTGGTTTCATTAGAAAGCCATGGGGCAGAATTGGCCTTAATTCTAATAGATCTGGTTGGAGCATGGTGGTTAAGAATGGCAAGAAAGGTGGAATTAAAGAAATTAATGGCTTCATCTAAAGGGAGGTGTTTTAAGGGAACCCAACTGCATGCTCTTAGTTCCATTTGGAAAAGATCAGGGTTAAATTTCTTTTTGGATCTGATACTTCTGATAGAGGTTGAAATGGGAGTGTTGGCTTTATGCCTGATGATGTAGGTAAGTGAGTGGTCACTTATATCATCAGGGAGGGTAACAGAATTAGGTAGTGAGTATGATTGTTTGTAAGAATCCAGTCTAATATGCTTGCTTTCTTGTTAGCTTTACTTATTCTGGTGGGGGAGGTAATGGTTTGATTAAAAACATATAGGTTAATGTGGGTGGTAGAAAGGTTGCTACAATAGGAGTTCCAATCTATATTTATATTGCCTAGGATTATGTTTTTTTGAGGCATGTGTTGTGATAGCCAGCAAAGGATATTTTCCATGGTGGCTACGTTATTTCCAGGGGGCAGATAAATACAGATAATATAGATTGATTTATCATTTTTAAGTTCAAGTTTAGAGATGAGAATCTCAACACTGGAATCCAGAGGTAGATTACAGTCGTTTGTGGTTAATTGTAAGCCAGATTTAAATAGAATTGCAACCCCACTGCCTTTCTTAGCTACTCTGTCAATTCTTAGGATATTATATCCAGGTGGGATAATTTCATTATCTTTGATGTCAGGTTTTAGCTATGTTTCTGTTAGGCAGATAATGTCAAAGGAGTAAACTTCTAAGAGAGCTTGGAGTTGAGTTACTTTGTTGTTAATACTACATATATTAAGATGAGCTAGTATGGGGTAGTTAGATGGTTTAGCAAGGGGATAATTGGTTGATTGATTATGGTTATAGAGAGTGATAGGGGTTGCTGTTGGGCATGGGTTAGGATGAATATCACCATTCTTTAATGTGAGGAGTTGTCCTAGATAGCTTAGTTTAGGGAACTTTCTGTACAGAAATAACACTCTCCTGAGATGTAGTGTATTATATTTAATGTGTAGTATTCTATGATACTTTGCAAGCAGGTAACTGGGTGAGCATGTTATGTTTGCATGGTTATGCAGGTCTGGTAAGGGTTGAGAGTTGGTTTGTTGATTGGGGTAGTCAATGTGTGGCTATATTGGGTGCTCATACAAGGAGAGTAAATAGGCAAAGGTTAGAAGTGGTAGTGGTAAAAGAGTGAAGCAGAGTAGAACTTGAAAAGGGATGGTTTGATTAGCCATTGGGAAGGATTAGCTATTGGATGTATGTATGTAATAGAATGGAATTATTTAAGGTGAGATTGTGTAAAGATAGGAGGGTGTGGTGATTATGGAGGGGAGTGGTAAGATATGGGAGATGAAAGAGAAGATGGCCAATGGGAAATGTGTAGAGAGTTATGGGAAGAGGAAGAGGTGTGGTTAGAAAGTATAAGAGTAGGACCCCTGGGGGTGTGTGGGAATTGGGGGTAGGGAAGGGAGCGGAGTGAGCCCGCAGGGCGAATGGAGCGGGCAGACATAGAGACTGGAGCAGTTGTAGAGTAAAATCAGCAGGACTGATATGTGAAGGTAAGTTTGAAAAGTCAGATGTGGTAAAGGCCAGTGAGAAGTGAGCCTAGGAAAGGTAGTAGTAGACAGTAGTAGCAAAGAGTAAGGTGAGGGAACAGGATAGCAATGCAGGTACAATCAGACTATCAATCTACTAGTTTTATTCCCTAAATTTCAAAGCAAAGGAGAGTATATTTTACATTTTATAGATGTTTACAGATAACTCAAATTTTATCTCCACAAAACTAAATGATATAGAAAATGTGATCAACTGTTTGCTGCTTTCTGTAAAGTCAATCTGAGCCAAAGATTTTCTAAGGTCACACTGTTAAGGTGACTTTCTGACTGTATAGCTTTTGTCTTTGAAAAGCTGAGTCTGCCTTTACTCAAAAAACTAAGAGCTCATTCAACAAGGTCTATAGCTGCCTTTATGCGCAGAGTTCCTATTGATGAAATTTGTGCTCCAGCAAATTAGGCCATAGTCCACACGTTTGCATCTCATTACAAATTGGATATACAGTCAAGATTCTGTACATTCTTTAACTTCACCATCCTCAAGAATAGTCTTTCTTGATGCCTTCCAGGTATTTTGGTAGCCAGGAAATCTGTCCCAAAGATTGAATTGTACAAAAAAAGACAACATGGGATATGAAAGTTATGTATTTACCATAACAATAGAACCATGTTGTATTGTTTTCATCCAGTTCAACATCCTTCCTTCCCCCTTCCACATTTGTCACCTGGTTCTCCTCATTGAATGAATGGTCCTCACCTGGGACCTTGTCACTTTACAGCCTCAGCTGGCTGCACACTTTTCATGTTAAATTCTTTGTTTAGATGTTTAGAACCTCACTTTCATCAGGATAATAAGAAAACTTATTTTGATGAGGAGGCAAACTCAATCTGAGGAAATGTAGGGAGCAAAGGGAATTATGGGTGGGAGAGGAGTCTAATCCCTTTACCCACAGCTTCTAAAAAGTACTGCGGTTGGATCTTATCAGATCGGGTAACCCAAATGTTGAACCAGATGAAAACAAGGCAACACAGAGCTATCATTGTGGTAAGTACATAACTTTCATTTATTACAAGTAGATTCTCAATTGCCTGTGGCTATTCCTCCAGTTTTTACAGCATTTAAAATGCCTTTCATGCTTCTAGCAGATCCCCAGATAGTGAGCCTCTAGTCCTTTGAAATCTGACAAACATTATAAAGATCCTCAGTCTCATTGCTTTCTTTTTAGTAATCTAGGGCAGCTGTTTCACTCTCAAAAACATCTTCTAAACATCTTATAGCTTCTAACTGCATATCTTCAGATAAAAAGCGTACAGCCTTTGATAGCTTTGTTGAGAAGGTGCACACAGGTTATAAAGTATTCTCATAGATGCTCTTATGATACTACTGTCTACAAGTTGAACATCTTATTGGTGGGTGTAATACACTCATGGCAGAAGACCTGTATACTGAAAGGCACAATAATGTGGCAAGACTGTTGTATTGGGTGTTGTGCAAACACTACAATACTGAAGTAATTGAGAAACATTGGAAACATGATCCCAGAAACACTGTAGAGAATATGAAGTTTACATCACATTGGATCACTCATTACCAACAGTTCAAAAATAGATGCGATAAAAACAGATGTAATAATCCAGGAAAAAAAAGACTAAAGTGGCATTGATCACTGAAATTGCAATTCCCATTGATTACAGTGTCTTACATACAGACAGACACAAAGTCATAAAGTACCAGGACTTGCAGGCAGAAATGAGAGTTATGTGTAAGAAGGATACTACCCAGACAGTTCCAGTAGTAGTAGGAGCAACAGGTCTAATAAAACAATGTTTACAGTTGTATTTAGATATGTTACTGATACATGTAACTCCTTAAGAACTGCAGAAAGAGTCAGTTCTTGGCACATTGTGGGTGCTGCAAAGAGCATTATTAGCTAACATCAAATACTGAAACAATGCTAACTTCATGAACTTTAGTCGTATCCTAACATACGAGTGGGGTCCATCCCACTCATGGTATTAGAAACTGAAAAGACTTGGAGAAATTAAACTGAGATAGACCACTTTGCCACCATTCACAAAAGGCAGTTAAAGCAGTTCTGCTGCAATACTCCTTACAAAAAGTCATGGAATAACAATTCCTTTTCCTTCCCAATTGCCTGATGTATGATATGACTTTCCACCCTTTCCACTTATAACCAGAGTCCTTTCAAAAGATACAAAAGGATTCTCCAAAAATAGTATTGGTAACTCCCTTTTGACCCAGACAACAGTGATTGTCCCTACTTCTGAAAATGGAGAAGGGAATTACTACAAGCTTCCTAACATGATGGATTTACTCACATAGGATCACACTCTGATCTACCCCGGCCTTCATGTTCTTCGTCTCACAGCCCACAGCCTAGATGATATAATACCTTTTAGGCATCTTTTTTTGCCCTTAGGACGTGCAACAGGTACTGAAAGAGATTAAGAACCTGTAAGCCTGGTACTAGAAAATCATATGTAGCTAAGTGGAAGAAATTGTTTTAGTTTGTGCCAAAATAATGAACCAAGATCCTTTTGAGGCTCAAATCCCATTGTTTCTACAACACTTGTATCAGTTATTAAGCTCAGGCCTTTCTTTGGCTTCCATTTATTTTTTATCTGAAGTGAAACAGTTTCTGAAAAGGGTATTACATATTCATCCAACTAAAGAACAGGTGACCCTTCTTGGAATCTTAACTTTATACTAGAAAGATTTACACTATTTTCTTTTTGTTACCAGCGCATGAAGCAGATTTAATGTTTTTAACATGGAAAGTAGTGTTGCTTATTGCTCAGGCAGAAGTGCATCTGAGTTGCAAGTACTTACAATGACTCAGCCCTATGTTACCTTTCATAAAGGTAGGGTATTCATGAGAAGAACTTATCTATTCGCCTCCCTGTATTATTCACTGAAGTAAAACAAGGGAAAGAAAATTCTGCACACTTTGGATGTTCACATACAAGGATTTCAGAAATTTTGATGAGTTACTTATTTCTTATGAAGGAAAGAAGAGGACAATCAATACCAAAACAGACTATTTTGAAATGGTTCTAAACCACACCAAAAGCCAAAATAGGAAAAAAACCACAGCCACAGAAACAGTGGAATCGCTTAATTAATCATCTCTAGAGAAAGTATAAACCAGGGGCTCCTGGACTCTAACCCTTCCTCATCCTTCCTTTCTGTCTAAGCTTTGGTATTTGTCTGATATAGCTCAGGCTACTACAGTGGTGATCTAATGATGAACATAGTGCATTTGTGTAAGTAAACTTACCATAACAGTAAATATTCAAATAGATCACTGTTGTGGTACAAATACCCCCCTGTTGTTTTTTTATGCCAGGGTAGGGGTTCCTATTGTCCCTTCTTTTCCTAGCACATACTCCATTGGCAAGGCTCAGGTCTTCCTTTTTATGGTGGCAAGAAAGTTCTGATTTGTGATACTCATACTGTTATTTTTTATCCTGGCTCAGTCCCAAGGTCCAACAGATGTGTAGGTGCATGGAAATTGACTTAAAGCTTTGGAAGCTGGCCAGACATTTGATCCTTGGGAGGATACATCCCTGATACTTTATCAATGGTACAGAAGGGATTAACCACATAAAAATGCACTCGTGGATGAAGTAACCAAGTGCCAAAAAAATTAATTGCAGGTTAAGCACTTTCGTACTTCAACAAGTAAGTTAGTATAGGATTTCATCAGAACACAAAACAACCCCACCTCTCACCATTTAAATAGTATCCCAGCACTTTATTAATTAACAAACTTAAAGGTGAGGCACACCAAAAACAAGTATTTTCATACACTTAAAATTTAAAGGATGTATAAATTCATGTACAATAAATGCATGCAATCACGTAAAAATTAGTCAATGCAGTCTTCCTTGGGACATTGTGTATAATGTCCCAGCACACACGGAAATGTATCTGTCCTCCATCTGTATAAAAACTGTATACATACAAAGTAAAAAGTAAAATAATATATGTAAACAAACTATAATACCTTTAGGCTGATGTTATCTTACACAAGAAAAACAAAAACAAGTAATTTTACCGTAAAACTTAATAATCTTAATGGCATTATACACACTATTTAAATGGATAGAGGTGGGGTTAGTTTTTGTTCTGATAAAGTCCTGTACTAACTTACTTGTTGAAGGACGAAAGCACGTAACCTAGAATGAAATGTTTGTTACTTGGTTACTTGCTTCATGAGTGTGTTTTTCCATGGTTAATTCCCTCTGCACCACTGATGTCTGTGTTTCTGGTTGTCCAATAGTACTGTTTTGATGCCTTGTTTGTAGTTCCCTTATAGTTTAGTCTACTGCAACAATGCTGTATTTGGACATCTACTGTTATGGTAAGTTTACTTACATAACCATACTTTGCAGTTTCCACAGATAATATCAAATACATGTAGTAGTAAACTTGCTGAACCCCAGAATGCTCGAGGAATTATCTTTCTATTTTGCAGGTACAAAAAAAATCAGTCACTTTGTATGTCGCTGTGATTTAACTGACTCTTCCCCTCACAGATGAACCATGAACAATGACCATAGTAAGAGACACAGGTTCTAAAACACCTGTCAGGTATACTTGGGTTCTACTTAAGACAATAGTTGTAGTTTCATGCAGAGACTTCAGTTATAAAACTTTTGAGATTTTATGTTTATCTGAAGTTTGTTTCGCAACTGTTTTTTTTTCTGAATCATTGTTTTTATAACTAACTCTTTTCTTGGCATAAGCATTTCTGCTGGAGATAAACATGTTGTCATTTTAAGATAATTCTTTAAATAAACAAGAAGCATTACAGTCTTGTTTCCGGCCTCACCTTTTGTTTTCCCCATCCCACCCCCAAAACCATTACTTATGAAGTTGTAGTCTATTGAACTTGAAGATGTATGCCGACCTTTAAAAAGACTTGGCAGCTTTAATTGAAATATGAACTTAAACAGCAATAAAACCCATTTTCCTTGGCTTGGTACTTGATAACATTTCTTTCTTTCCTGATGCAACCTTGTAGAACAAGTTTAGGCGGGAAATAACAAAATGTTCTTTACAGTCAGATGTTTACTATTATTAGATTAACCCTTTAGTATTATATAGCTGTTTATAATGACTTAAATAACTATGGTAAATGACAAACTGGATTTTGTATAATGTATAAGGAAAGCACAAAAATGATCATCCAGGCTGCCTTCTTACATGGCAACGGTGTGACGTGTTATGCAGATGCAGCTAACCTATGAAAAATTGCTTGGGGATAAAAATTATGCCTCCATGTCAGCAATGACTAATGTATGAATTCCACTAGACTTTTACAGAAATAAAGATAAAGCTATCAACCGTCTTGTCACCATTCAAGCTCAGAATAACTGTGGTAAGACAAAAAAAAAAAAAACAATACTCCAATTATATTCATGAGGAAATTTTACATTTTATTACAGAATGGGTGACCTGTACATTGCCACTCTGACCGGAGAACAAATATTCTCCAGCGGGGTGTAAATGTAGAGGTAATGCATGCTGAAAAATGAGTCTGTCACTTCACTGCAGCATATTAAGCTGCCGTGGAGCTTGGACTGTAACAGAAATAATGACCACCATTATTTTGAGGCTGCTGTGGTGCAGCGGTTAGCGTTGTCACCTCACAGCAAGAGGTTCTCCCATTCGATTCTCGGCTGGAGTGCCTTCTGTGTGGAGTCTGCATGTCCTCCCCATGGTCGACTGATGTTTAAAGACATGCAGGTAGGTGCGTGCGTGAATGGGTGTACCTTCTTTGAAGGGTAGGCCTCGGGCTGGCAACTCGGCACCATAAAAATCCACTGCCAATGATTAGCGGACCAGAGTTCCGCTGTGGTGACCCCTAATCAGGAAAAGCCGAAAGACATTACTTTTTACACTCAGTAAACTGTGCTTTTGCTATTTAGTGAGTGAAAAAAAAAAATAGAATCGTGTGTGTGAGTGTATGTGTCTATGAAAGTGAGAGTGAGATCGATCGAGTCATTATGTAACACTCACTACTCAGTGCTTTTGCAGCACTTAAGAGGTTTGCATACCTCTCAGTCTCTTAACTCAAGAAATCTAGAAAATGCCTAAAACAGAAGAGGAACAAAGGCTCAAATATAGAAACAAAATTACATATTGCCCTCATAAAAATTAGACAGTTGCTTGAATAACAGAATTTGTTCTAGCATGCATTTTCTGAAGGAAATATAGTCTGAAACTCAAATGTATGTAATAATCTACTGACTTTAATCTGTACTGATTGGCAGCAAACCACAAATTTTAGGAGTAATTAACCAAAAAATGAAGTAAATACTTGGATATGTTTTGAAAATGTTATATTTTGTATGTAAAATACTTCCTCCAACACCACTTACATATACTACAGCAAGTTTGAGACGTTAGGCAGAGAACTCTTTTACATTAAAAAAAAAAATAATAAATATATATATATATATATATATATATATATATATATATATATATATATATATATTACAGTAACAAAAATAAGTAAGTTTTACACAACAATTTTCAGAGAGTACATTCTCTAAATGCAATAATATTCTGTATGGTGTGCGTTACTGTAAATAATGCCCTCTCCCTGTTGGGCAGTATTGCTTGCATATGCACCAAGCAACACTTAGCAATCACTTACACGAATGACAGGTAGTTAAAGTGTACATTTAGGGAAACAGAAGCTTATGTCTTGTCTCTCAAAAAATACAGATGCTGTTCAATGACTATTATCTTTGGATTTTGTGGCATCAGGTTTTAAATGAACATTGATGTGGGCATAGATTTGTTGGACTGTAGTCTGCACTGAAGCGAGATTACTGTCAACTACAAATTAATAGCAAAGTTGCTGAACAAACAAGTTAAGACACCTGAGGAAGAGTCTTGGGGAAGGTTTGTCAGTTGTTTAAGGACTGTGGTTTGACTGCTTAAATAAACCAGCTTTTCACTAGCTTGTTTTGGATAGCATTTAAGCGCATAATCAACCTTTATTTGGTACAAATCAGGACCATTCAGTGACAAAGAAAATAAATGACATTGTTACACAGGCTAAAACAGAGACTCACAACACTATCTGCGTATCTAAATGACTCAGCATGCTGCCTTGAAGAGATTTTTGTTTTATCAAAAGCATTTTTAGAAATTAATTAAACACATCTGGTAGCTTGGTAACTTTAAGCAGTCCGTAGCATTAATTCTGTATTTTGCCATGGCTTCATTGGTGACAACATCTTGTAATGTGCTGGTCAGATTTTTAAGTTTTTTGTGCATATGCCACAAAAAAGTTTTTATAAGCTACATTATTCAAAGAACTTAGCCATGTGATCTGGATGGTACACTGCACTATTTCCATGTAAATCCTGAAATTTATCTGCTCTAAGCATATAAATTGATATTATTGTTCAACAACCAGCAGCTTACTATAGAGACGTGGTTGGTTTGTTTGGTCCCTATATGGGAGGGAGGGTGGCCTAATGGTTAAGGTGTTTGTCTTACAAACACAAGGTGCAGGGTTTAAGTCTCACAAGAGATAATAGGCTAGGCTTAAAATGGCTTGCAAGGGCAGTTAGCTTAGTACTAACCTATATGTAGTGAAACAGATTGATAGGAAAAATAATCAAAGGCAGCTTATCAAGGTAAAAATCATGACCACAATGAAATGATGTATGTGAACAGATTAATGGTGAGACATGGCTTTTTTGTGCTGTAGAAGGGACCTGTTTTTTTTCTTTCTTTATTGCTTGTTTTAATATCCAAAGGGCTATTTGAAGCAGACTACAGAATCTTCACAATTAAAGGCTTGTGCACTACACTTGACAGGTCACCATGTCATTATACAGTAGCACTAGATGAAAAAACGAGTAGCAAACATCTGGAATTGACTAACACAGGAAACAGAGGAATTCTGCTTAGCGGGCATGTAACCATTCACATTTCTGTCAGAAAAACATAGGAGTATGAAAGCACTGTGGCTGGTTTTGGAGTTAACTGCATTAGTGGATGATAAAAATAAACTAGATGTCTGCAGCTGTAATGCCCAAAGCTCTGCTGAGCAAGTGCCAAATGTCTTCTTGCACCTGTCAGAATAATAGTCAGTTCAAGTGAGGTCTGATAAAAGTGGTTTATTATGTAATATGTAGTGAACAGCAAAATACAAGAATGTTTGCAGCATACAGTGGAGGCAGATGTAGTCATATATTAAAGAGACTATCTCAAATGACATTGCTGAAACAAACTGAAGCTTTTGTGACTCTGAAGACTGCAAATTGAAAACTCGGACATCTGTAGCTCTGAAGACTGAATTAAAATGCCCCTTTATAACTCTGAACTCAGAAATGTTCTCTGTAGTTTCTGCAACTCGGAACTTCTGAACTTATGAACTAACTTCTGTTTTGAAAGTATATATATTTTTTTAAACAAGAAACGTCTTTATTGAATTATCACTTATGACATAAGCAATCATACATAGTGACATATTTTCATCTGCAAATATTATACATCACCTATAATCTTCTATACAGTCATTGTCAGTCAGACATTGCATAACTCATTCAGTTCCTGTCTTCCCTTAAACCTCATTCTTCCTTCAAAACATTATTCGGCATGTACTGTTCCCACAATTCACATTTTTTATGTAATTTGCTCCTACCCTTTTCTATAGATCCCATATCCAGTTCTTTTATCTTTGCTAATATATTCACTACTTCTAGTATTTATTTATTTAAGTCTGATGATCGGGAAAGTCCACTGAGCTATAAAGAGCCCATTTTCAGTGGAGGCCCGGGGAGAAAAGCTCCAGTACAATCAGGTTACAGAAATTATGACAAATCACCAAATTACAAATTACATAGTATAACGAATCAAAACTTTGTACAAACAAATTAAGATAAATCCAGAAATGTGGAAATACATATGAATAGGATCTAGTGATGTAATATCTAAATAAAGTAAACTTGTCCATATTTACATGCAAGTAAAACTGAATATATTCAAAAGCAATTTAAGTCAGCTGTGCATTTTGAGTTAAGACATATCTATTTTAAATATAAGAAGGAAATGACACTAGGTAGACAGAGTGGGAGAGGGTTGGTTTAGACTTTGATTTCTGTTTTCTAGTACATATCTTAGTAACAAAACCATGTCAATTTTCCTGCTCAGTTTTACATGCCTACTTAACCTTGGTTCCCAAGCCTTGTGCCATCTAGATAAGAAATTATTAGAGATGCCTGTTTCTGAACTGTTTTGTTTTTGTATCTCTGTAAGGTCTTAACAAAATGTTTTAGTTCAGCATGTTTTTATCAGTGTTTTAGCCTGAAGGTTATGTCACTGAGCTCATTCATATGCTTCACCAAAACTGCATTTACCAAAGCTGCGCATAAATGCGAAATATAAAATGAAGATGTAGCCCTGCTTCAACATGGCTGCATTTCTAGGCTTATGCAAAGAAAAATACTTATTTATGTAGGATTTACTCTGACAAAACTGTATTTACCAAAGCTGCGCATAAATGTGAAATATAAAATGAAGATATAGCCCTGCTTCAACATGGCTGTATTTCTAGGCTTATGCAAAGAAAAATACTTATTTATGTAGGATTTACTCTGACAAAACTGTATTTACCAAAGCTGCGCATAAATGTGAAATATAAAATGAAGATGTAGCCCTGCTTCAACATGGCTGCATTTCTAGGCTTATGCAAAGAGAAATACTTATTTATGTAGGATTTACTCTGACAAAACTGTATTTATATGAAGTCTTAGCTTACAGTAGAGGAGAGAAGATCTGTGAAATGTATTGTTTCAATTTTTTTCTTTCTGTATGGTTATTGCCTAACAGGAGTGTTAATCTGTTCAGTTTAATCAGACATGGATGCTGGGGCAGAATGCTAATATAAATATATTGATTGGTATGTGCGTAGCCAATTAACATTAATGCAAGGCTGATTCTTAAATCACACTCTCGGACAATGTTTTAATATTAACAATTCACTTTAACACCCTCATTTAACAAATAATTTATTATATTCTACCTGCTTTGTAAATTTATGCTTGAATGAAAAGGAAGGTACAGAGAGTTCCACGATTACATTGAACTTTTATATGGCATGTAGGATGAAAGCTTAGAGGTATAGGAATGGCGGGAATGCTGCTTCATTATTACGAGAGAATGATGTGGAAACTGGTCATTGTGTTAGCCACCTCTTCTTATGGAAAGTTGTTAGGTCACTGCATTAGCCACCTCTGCTTATGGAAACTGTTGGGTCATTACGTTAGCCATCTCTGATCATGGAAACTTGTTGGGCAATTGTGTTAGCCACCTCCGCTTACAAGACAATGATGCCAGCAACCAGGGCTGGCAATTTTTTTTATATTTCTTAACACAAATTCAAAGATGCAGTGATATCACCCCATTCACTAATTGTTGTGTTCTGTGCTGTTTAGTTGGAGGTATTTCTTAAAATAGCACTCAGCCTCCTGTAATTCTTGTTTCATCATTGGTTAATACTCTTGGCCTTCTGGAACTCTTATTGTGTAGTCAGACAGGAATCTAGTCAAGAGCTGGAAGGCTAGAGCAGACTGCTATATCTAGTGCTGGAACAAGGTGCATTCCCAATGGTGACACCACAGAGGAGTTTATTTGCATATAAACTAACTCTGGATAATTACAGAAGGGAAAAAAGTTTGCAGAGCGGAGTTAGGATTGAGACACTGAGCTGATCAAATGACAAGCGATATCATCATTTGGAGCAATTTGGAGAAAGTCAGACTTTTATGTGGAGAATTAGGAACATCAACATTAAATTGTATGTATTTAATTTTAGAACACAGACAGTTCATTGATTCAGCTCATCAGTATAGTTAAATCACATTTTTATGCATAGTCTAATCTTTTATAAGCATGCTCTTCACACCCCAAGTATAAAATGAGAGATAAAAAAGGGGAAATGACCAGACATTCTGTGTGTGCCTCTCTGTGTCTGTACAATAATACAGAGAGTTGCTTCGGTGATAGTAATAATGATTAGTGTGGAGAGCATTTGCATCCATTCACTCAGAACACTGAGAAAATATGGCTATTTAGGTACACCAAGGAGCGTTTCTAAAATATGGGCATATTTATTTTGTTGAATTTATAATTTTGCTTTCCAAATTTTTACTTATTGAATGCAAACTGTATGCATGATATCAGAAAGCCTGTGCTACATCTGGGTTGTCACTGAGGTTTAAGGAACCTTCAGTGAGTTGATTATTCTAAAAATGAAAACTGTAAGACTGTGCAGTCAATATATGTTTGTCGATGGCAAATCAGCAAAAGTTCTGAAGGTCAAACATTTTGATAACAGCAGTTTAAAAATTATCTAGTGATAAAAAATATTTATATCCTTTTTAGGAAAAATGTATATACCCCAACACTTCCAAAGTTTAATATTCTACTTCCATGATCACATAACTTTGGAGAAAACAAAAATGAAACTGATAGAATCTCCTTGTGTTCTGACTGAGAGTGCTTCTCAAAGAATCTGGAAATATAGAGCTGATAGGTATATTTTTTGGCACTTTAACTGTTCAGAGTTCTGCACTGCCTTTATTTTTTCCTGACTGAATTATTTATATATTTGCTGGCATTGTTTTCTGATCTGTGCTGAAACTTTATTGCTGTTGTGTTCTTAAAGTTGGTGGCTTTTGCGGTTGCCCACCCCTACTGTAAATTTGATCAGGGACACTCCTCCCAGTCCCATCTCTTTAGCTCATTCTACCTAATACAGAGATCATTTTGGAAGGCCAAACCCCTTAATCCCTTAACCTTGAATTATCTTCTATTTTTGAACTCTCCCATTTTACTTTATAAAAGCAAACAAACAAACAACAACAACAAAAAGACACTTTATTCAGCTGCTTATATTTTTGTAATTTGTGTTTCTTCCTACTACTCTGTTACTTCATCTTGGTTTGCTTTTTTCTGTTACTTGCTGTCTGTTCTCTAAAGTGTTCAACTGCATCTTTTCTGTTGCATTTATTACTGCTTGTCTATAGCCTGTCTAAATTGTTAAGTGTTATTCTTAAGTGTTATTCTAAGCTCTTAGTTTTGGTTTAAGCACTTGGCCTTTAGGCCCATCCCTTACCTCTCCCTGGCCTTTCTCCCTCAGATTCTGACAAATATGAATGGACAATTTCCTACAGTTTTTCTTGCTAGCGTGGTTGATATAGGCATCCTGAGACAGTGTAGTAACTGCCTCATGAGCGCTGACAACCATCTACTACTACTACCTAGGAACACAATTTGTAAGAGATGCAATTACATTAGGAACCTAGAGTCTAATCTCTCTCCCCCTCAAGCCAGTATATCTGGCACTGAAAAGGTTGTCAACATGGTCACTACACCTCAAATGCCACCCACACCTACACAACACACACCTATTATGTGGAAGTCCTCCACATAAACATACGCAAACAAAGGATACCTCCAAGGCAAAAACACACTCGATCTCCACAGCCCTCCACACCACATACCATGCATAGTCCACACACCTGTGCCTCACAACCTCACAACCACCAAGACTTCACCATAAACCCAACATATTAGTCATAGGAGACTCCATTGTGAGACACACAGATGTGCCTCTCACCAGGCTGGATAAGGAGAAAGTCATGGTTAGTTGTCTGTCAGGTGCCAGAATCCACCATATCACACACACACTCAGGTTTCTCAACAGCAGGTACTGTTATGACTGTCATAGTCCATGTTGGAGTGAATAACTTGAGATGTACCTCTCTGGACTATATGAAGAGAGACATGATTGAGCTCGCTGATTATGTGTCCCAGGGAGGTATTTATTTATTAATTTATTTACATTTGTTATCTGGGTAGTGTCTGACTGGGTTGAAAAAAAAAAAACGTTTTCAGCAGAGACCCAGGGAGAAAAGCTCCACAACATAAAGAACATTATTAAGGTACAAGCAGTAAACTTAGTTTAAGTAGTACATTGCTAACAATATGTAAATGAGCTTAACAAAAATATTATAGCAACATATAATAACAGAAATATAATATAAACATGCATGTTTCAGGCATACAGGAATACTATTTTTTTACTATATATATATATATATATATATATATATATATATATATATATATATATATGTCCCTAGCCTTAAGCAGCATTCTGCCATCACCCAGAATGATGCCTCAATACAAACAGAAAATGATTGACTTTAACAGTTGGCTTAGTTTCTGGTGTCATTCCTGGGGGATCCAGTACCTGACAGCCTGGGAAGATGTGATCGACAGACCATGATGCTTTGCCAGAGATGGCCTGCATCTGTCTAACCTGGGCTTCAGGCTTCTGGCAAAGGCACTTGCCTCCCCTAAAGTGCCTTTTTAAGGAAAAGTGATGAGGTTAAAACTACCAACATAAAAATTTCAGCAAAACACAAATTAAAGGTCATGCTGCTAAACGCTAGGAGTCAAAACATGAAACTGCACTCATTGCAAGCATTCCTAACCTTGGAAAATGATGACATCTGTGCAGTCACAGAAACCTGGTTTAAAGCTGTGGAGAGCACCCCAGCCTTACCTGGCTACTCATCCTATCATACATTCAGACCTCAAACTGTGGGCAGTAAAGCCAAAGGAGGTGGAGATTCAATATAGTTTAAAGACGTCCACACCTCCAGGCTGGTCAAACAGTATGACGCACAGGAGACACTCCAGGTGTGGTTAACCATTGATAAGACCTCTATTCAAATCATAGCTAGGTACTGGCCCCAAATCTGTCTCAAGATGCCCAATCCACATATTTGGTCCTGCTTGAATCTATCAAGATTCAACCCTTTACTCTGATCCTGAGTGACTTTAACTTCCCAAACATAGTTTGGAAGAACTACTCATGCCGGAGCACAAATGCACAGAGATTCCTTGATTTTGTCAATGCAAATACCTTGGAACAGCTACTTGATACCCCCACAAGGGGTAATAATATCCAGGACTTGGTATTAACTAACATGAGTAACCACTGCAGCAGTGGTCACTTTCAAAGTCACCATCTCACCCATCTCCTCTCTAGCTAGGATCAGACATAAAACGTCTCCAAAGCTGATTACAGCCTCCTGAGGAATGGTATAAACAGCTTCACAGCCCCCTTCTCCTCTGTAGGAACTGGTACCGATATCCAAAACTACACCAAAGCACTATACGAGCTTTTATATAGATGTATGGAAACAGGAATACCTAATAGGACTAAACCATCCTCTGCAAGGAAGAGTAAACCTGTCTGGTGGACATCTGCAATAAATAAACTCTATAACAAAAGGAAAAAATTGCTAAGACCATGAAGAAGCAGGTGCCCAATTGGAAGCAATGTCTCCTTAGCCTGAACAAGCAAATAAGAGCACTAGTGAAATCATCAAAAGCAAACTTCGAGTCCAAATTGGCCACATCTACTAAAGACAATCATGAGGCATTCTTCACATATGTCTGCAACCTCAAAGGAAGCACCCAGATCTCTTCAGAACTGGTGGTCAAGGATACCACATATACAAATGCCGTAGGTATAGCAAATTTGCTGGCTGACACATTTAGCAAAAACGTTACCCCTCTGTCCCCCATCAGTAAATCAGGACATCTCCAGTACCTGCCCCCTTCCCCTTATATCTAGGGAACAAGTCATCACTACTCTCTCAAAGGCAAAAAATACAGCCTCCATGGGACCTGATAACATCCCAGGCTGCATCCTACGTAAACTCAGACAGGAACTTGCAGCACCTTTAGGCATCCTATTCAACCAAAGCCTGAGTACTGGCTTTGTCCCAGCTGAGTGAAGGACAGCCACTGACATCCCTTTACAGAAAGTTGTAGCATCCACCATCCGGGAAATTATAGATCCATCATCCTAACTAGCCTGACCTGCAAGGCCATGGAACAGATTACTATGGACCTCATTAACAAGAACATTGGTAGCTTCCAAACACTTGATCCCACACAGTTTGGCTTCATCAAGGGGAGGTCATGTCTGCTAAATTTGGTCAACTTCTTTGAGACAGTCACCAAAGCCATGGATGAGGGGAAGACGGTGCACACTGCCTACCTTGACCTGGCCAAGGCCTTTGACACTATTCCTCACTCAGGCATAATAGATAAATTCTCTCAACTAGGCATCGATCCACATGTTACAAAATGGGTAGGAAACTGGCTCAGCAATAGAACCCACACAGTCAAAATAGGTGAAGCCACCTCAAGCAGTAGACCCATAACAAGTGGTGTAACCCAGGGTTTGGTCTTGGGGTCTTTGTTATTTAGATATACTTTTCTGAGGTGCAGGCCAAAGCCAGTGGGCTATGGCTGACCAAGTTTGCAGATGACTGCAAGCTGGGTGCTCTCATCAATTCCCCTAGTTATGTGCACATCCTTCAAGGGGGTCCCACTCAGACAAATGACTGGTGTCAGAAACATGGCCTCTAGCTGTATAGCAAAAAATGCATCATCATCCCCATTGGGGAGAGTGACATCCCCACAAATTATCACATTAATAACAATGTCCTAAGCACTCAATCAGTCATAAGGGATTTGGGCAACCAGGTTGATAGCAACCTGACTTTTGACCACCATGTTTCTTCCGTTGTATGGAAAGCCTTCTACATGGCCCACCTCATAAGTAAGGGTATCTCATCCAGGGGCAAGGAGGTCATAACATCCCTGTACTTATAAGACCCATTATTGAGTAGAATGCCCCTTTTGTCATGTACCTCGCAAAGCACATGCAGCAGCCGGAGAGACCACAGAGGTTCCTCACCAGGAGAATCCAGGGCCTCAAACATCTACTATACACAGGGATAAAAGCCCTATCCCGCTACTCAGTTTCATACAGACTCTTCAGAGATGACCTCTGTTTGGCATACAAGGTGATCACGGACCCCACCTTGATGGGATTGCTGCATATCCCCAAGTCAAGCTCCACTCATGTAACCCACATGTGCGGCCTCAACCTGGTCTGTGACATCAACAAGACTTGTTGGAAGGACAGATTTGTGTCCCAGAGACTCCCGCATCTATGGAATAGACTTCCTCTCTACAACAAGCAGAGTACCTCTTTACCCTTTTTTAAGCTCAACCTAGATAACTGGATGGGAAACAGAAAATATACCCCTGGGATTCCACCCGTGTCTCTGCTGGACAGGAGTATCGGGTGCTGATTTGTCTAAACATGGGCTAAACTCTTGGCTAGGCTTATAAGGGCCTCAGGGCCAATAGCCTGGTAACCTCCTATGATCCTATGATCTTAACACATTAGCATATTTTGCTCTAGTGGTGTAACAATTCCTTGGAAAGGCAAAAAAGACCATAACAATAAAATTAAATGCTGTGACTCCCATCAAGTATTTAGATTTCAAAGACTTTGTCTTTGTATCCATAAACATTCTACCTCACTGATAATTTTTGGTGGTAAACCATCTGTGGGGGGCTAGTAACTGCAGTCCACTGAAGTAAGACAGGACCTCCCCTCATCTCAGTTGTTCTCCAACTACTTTTGCCTTTTTGGTTTCAAATTCAAAATCATTTGTCTACCCCATGACCCAAGTGAACTCCTCTCCATTCAGCCTGCTTCACTCTGCAGTAAGGTACATTGCATTTTTGAATTTCTTAACATAAATTGTCTGTTTCAGCATTGTACTAGCAACAATTACAAATAAGCTTCTACTGTGTTACAAAGTGGGTAACTGTTGTTGCCTTTCTGCTCTTAATGTCTAGGAAATCTACCAGCAAATTTCTTCTGGCTTTTTTGCTGTAGGATTTAGTGGTAGCACCTACTCTTTTTCTACTGTGTTAAACTATGGCTAAGTGTTGCCCCCGGATTTACTAATCTTCCATGCAGGACTAGTCTAGGCCTGCACAGAAGCAGCTGCTTAGGAGCAGGATGGCAGCATGCCATGCATAGTAATGAAGGCACACTGCCCAAGCCCCCAGAATAAACACGCCCCTGCAATGTTGAACAGCAGAAATTGGAAATAAATGAGTGATACTGCTCATAGATGTCCATATATCTCCACCAACAGTCCCCCATGTGTAGAACAGCAACAGGACATAAAAATCAAAAGAAGAACCCCCCCTGAATTTGTGTCTAAAGCACCGAGTACAGCTAACCATAGGTGCGTGGGTGTGCCCATTGCTTAGCCACGGTGAAAGCAGCCTAAAAGGCTGAAGAGGATAACAAGGATGATATATGCAAATGAAGCATGTCAGCAATAGTGTAGTGGGCAGAGCGTTTGCCTAATGAGCAGGCATTCCCAGTTCGAGTCCCAGTGCAGTACAGTCTATTTTACACGGCAAAGCAATGTATAAGCAATATTTGTAATGCAAAACCCACTGAATAACATACATTTTTATGAACAGGAGTACTGCAGGAAATGCACATGTGAAGAGTCAGTACCATAATGAATAAGGCAGCTGTAAGCAGGCGTAAGCACAGATAAGCAGTAGTAAGCATATGTAAGCACCAGTAAGCATGTGCAAGTGTGTTTGCGTGGGGTTAAGCACTGCCAACACAGAGTAAGAAAAGGAGAAGCAAACTGGGTGTAAGACAGTGTGACCGGATGTTAGCAGTGCTTACCTCTGCACAAACCCGCTTACAACTGCTTTAAAGTACCTTAAGTACACCGTATCCAACAGCTGGTGTCCTGCCCAGCAACAAAACAAACAGCTTCTGCAAGGCCAGAACCCAGGACCATGCACACCATACACAAAATGATTTACCACTAAGCCATGCCAGATATGCATAAATCATATGTTGTCAGAAGCATAACCCCAGCCCAGACATGCAACAGTACAGAGAATGTATACCTACATCTAGATGGACGTGTGTGTGCAAATATATTACTATCTAAATGGATACAACATATCTAAAGATGTAGTCATATATTTATATATATATATATATATATATATATATATATATATATATATATACATATACATGCAAATGCCGATACACAAAAATATGTCAACACCTATATGTCCACATATGCACAGCAAGTTACATATATGTACGCAGATATATATATCTCCATAAGTATATACGGACATAGGTAGAAATATGTAAGAAAATATAGAGGTATATATGGCCAGACATCTCTAGATAGCAATGGTAGATCAACAGAAACATATATGTCCACGTGCACCGTTAATGGGCCTGAGAGGCCCCAAGCAATATATGTCTCATACGAATTGGCATATTTATATTTATATTTATATATATATATATATATATATATATATATATATATATATATATATATACACACACACACACACACACACACACACACATATATATGTGTGTGTGTGTGTGTGTGTGTGTGTGTGTGTGTGTATACACAGATATATAGCTATGATATGATACAGCACTTAGGCATGACATATGTTCACAGGCCGTGCCAATGGGGGTGAGGGGCCCAATCAACAAACGTGTAACACGTAGCATCCCCCCCCGGTCCAGCCAGACAGGGGAAACATACAAACAAACACACCAACAATGTAAACAATCCACTGATCCCCAAACCACAGGCAGGACACAACCAGTGGGGGTAACACTGTGGACCCACCAAGTCTAATCTTGCAACAGAGACTAGAGCATCCCTTGTGGGACACCCCAAAAATTGATGATGATCAGAGTCTGTCCCTGTAACGATTTATCTATGCAGGCCGTGTACATATACGGACTACAAGGTTGGGCAAGCCTGATGACCCATGGGTCGAGACAAAGTATGACATGGGTCCCGAGACATGGAGAGTGGGCAGTGTGTAGTGGTGTGGTTAGACCTGATCTACACCCGCAGTAAGGATGAGTGCTGTAGAGGAGGGGCAAATGGGGGAACTATGGGTATGCAATTATGGGCTTAGGCATGCAGGTGTTGGCTGGCACAGTTCTATTTGGACCCCTCTGGGGATGTAAGCAATAGTGTGAATTGGGCAGAGCTTCTGCCTAATGAGCAGCCATTCCCAGTATGGGTCCCACTGCAGCACAGTCTATTTTACATGGCAAAGTACAGTGTAACCATGTGTGTTGTTGCAAAACCCACTACATAACACCAAAGAACACATGGTCACAACACCCCACTGTAGGCATGTAAGCCAATCTAATTGGCATCACAAGTTATTATTGTAGTCCTCACCCCCACCCAGGGGTGTGAGTGTCCAATGCAAACTCCAAATGCAGTGTATATGCACAGCTGTTGCTGTAGAAGACATGGCCAGCTGTGGACCTTCCCTGCAGCCTTCCTGCACATCCCTGGATAATTCCCCTACTAACTCCCCCCTTTGTGCCCCATGAACATCACTTACCTATCAACCCCTGTTCCATTTCTATTAATGTTTAAAGTTACATGTAGGTGACACCCTCTTCCCCAACTATATTGCCAGAATCTGGAACCCTCAACCCACATGTATTACCTCAGCTGTCCCACAGAACACATGTAAATAACACATGAAGGAACACCACAAGCACACTTGGATCAGCACAGGCTCACCACCTTGTGAACCACCCCCCCCAACTTACACTCTATACCACTACATCAGCTAGTGAAACTGACACCTCCTGTCCTGCCTCACATACAAATCCCAACATCTGACAAACTTTCCCTATTGCTCCACATCCAATTATTCCAACAGGCTACTATACAGTTACAATGTCACTCCCGCTACATACCTACCTACTCCTTCACTATTCCCCTCTACTGTACCACACAGTTATGGAATAACTGCACCTAACCCGAATACCTGCATGTAACCTATACAGAACTGTTAAACTGGAATCCAACTTCACCTTAAACTGACCTTTGTCAGCAGTCATACCTGACATGTAAACCTGACCTAAGCATGTATAATACTGACATATTAACATAAACTAAGCATGAAGAATGAGGGACGTAGCTATGTTACGTCTGTTACTCTCTATGAATGTGAACACCTCAGTATTAATTGGAATTAGTAGCTGGGGTCACTGTGGAGCATTACTCCCCGGGCCACCGCTGAAAATGGACAAGTATCCAGTCGGATTTTCCTGGTCCACAAATGTAAACTAAATATATGAAGTAGTGCGGGGTTATGTGGGAGCAAGCGGGTATAAGCCACACTGGTTAAGCAATGTAGAAGCTAACTCAGTGCAAAATTCCACAACCGGAGGTCAGCAATGCTGAGCCTCATGCAAACTAGTGCATACCCACGTACAATTGCTCTACAGTGCCTTAGTAACTCTGTAGCCAACAGCTGTTGTGGCCATTAACAAAATAATCTGCACTACCAGGTTGCAAACCCCAAACCCTGCACACTATAGTCTACGTGAGTTCCACTAAGTCATGGCAGATACACATTCAGCTGCTGTGATCACAAACATATCATCCAGCACAGTCATCCAACAGTATAGGAAATGTATGTAAGTGTGTAGATTAATACCAGCAAATGTGTATATTGCTCAACCACAGTATTACGAGCAGTCTATGTGCATCAAAGAACAGTGCCTGTCCAATCATACTGTGAAAACAGTAGTCTTGCATAATACCGAAGAGAATAATGAAAAATGGTGCACACCGTGGGGGAGTGTGGGCGTGCATAATGCACAGAATGTCCCACCTGGGGTGTTGGTTCTGCGGACCCTGGAGGTGAGGCTGGCCAGGTGTGTGAGCAAACTGCTGCTTCTCAAAACCCTGGCAGGATGCTACCAGTGAGAGAAACAGTGTAGATCAGCCAGGTCTTCTCCTGACACAACAACAGGTCCGTCCCTGGTGGGACAAACCAAACGTTGTGGGTCACATCGATGTCTCCACCAGTATCGGAGGAGGATCAAGGGAACCCTAGTACGTATGTGGACTAAACAGATGAAGAACCTGCAGATGTTTGGGTCGAGACAGTATACTGGAGGATTACTGAGATGTGCAGAGAGGTAAATGTGTGGAGGTGTGGTATTGCAGGGCAAGTGGAGAATGGATGGATGCTGTGTACGTGGAGTTCGGGGGTCGGGGAAAGGGAACATGGGTATGACATTATGGTAGAAATATGCAAATGAAGGAGAACAGTAATAGTGTCGTGGGCAGAGCATCCACCTAACACGCAAACATTCCAGTTTCGAGTCCCACTGCAGCACATTCTATTTTCCATGTGAAATCTGTATATCAACATTGTTTTGCTGTATAACCTACTAAATAACATTTATATTCGAACAGGAGTACTGCATTAAATGCACATGTGAAGTATCCGTGTCATAATGAATAAGACACTAGTAAGCAGGTGTAAGCACAAATAAGCAGTAGTAAGCATAGATAAGAAGTAGAAAACCAAAGAAACCGTGTTGGGTAAAACCCTGGTGCAGAAATAAATCCAAATGAAAGGTAAAAAGTAAAAAAGTAACAAATGCACCAAGATAACACACAGCAAAACGTTTAATCACAGCAAAGTACAAAGTGGTAAGCGCTTTCACAACTGAAGTTGCTTCATCAGACCTGATGAAGCAACTTCGGTTGTGAAAGCGCTTAACACTTTGTACTTTGCTGTGATTAAATGTTTTGCTGTGTGTTATCTTGGTGCATTTTTTACTTTTTACCTTTCATATAGATAAGACGTAGTAAGCATGTGTAAGTGTGTTTGCATGGGAGTAAGCATGGCCTACACAGATTAAGCAAAATCGAAACTAACTGAGTGTAAGAAAATGTACCCGAAGGTTAGCATTGCATAGCTCCGTGCAAGCCTGCTCACACCCACGTACAACTGCTCAAATGTCCCTTAATCAGTCTATATCCAATGACCGGTGTTCTGCCCAGCAGCAAAATATACAGCCTCTGCAAGGCCCAAACCCAGGACCCTGCACATCATACACAAAGTGATTTACCAGTAAGCCATGGCAGATGTACATAACCCTCTTATTTTCACAAACATATCATCCAACACAATCAGTCAACAGCACAGGAAATGTAGTAATATCATACCACACAGCGTCTTAATGCAAGAATTCTGGACAAAGTATGCCAAAATGTGGGTGCAAATAGGGATATCTGTCAAATACTGCTCTAATACACTTAAAACATTGCTAGTTACACAGTTATATGTACTAGAACACATATTTTGAAGGAGATGAAAAGTCTGAAACACAAACGTGTCGGCATGAGTGACTGACTTCAATCCTAAGATCATCCATGTCAGTTGCCAAGAGAATGAGGTACAGGCCAAACATATAAGCCGAACATGCATGCATATATGGACAGATATATATGTATCTGTAAATGTAGACAGACAGCTATAGGTATACATATATGTGTATGTATGACTCACAAATAATCATATAACAGCAATTGTACATAGATAGATAAATATGTTCAGTGTATATATCTATATCTATATATATATATATATATATATATATATATATACAAATAGACATGTGTATAGCATTTCCACATGGGAACAAAATCCTGAACCACTCAGTGCAACATAACAGACCATAAGCACAGTTAATGGGGGTGGGGGCACAAATGAGGGACACCTGGTAATTACTGCTATGTAACTTCCCCAAGCCCTAATGGATATGCTGTGCAATCCAATATCCAGCACATGCAGTACTTGACTTCAGGACCCTCCACAACACAGCTACAATGCTCCAACAGTAATCCAAGTCACCTGTACATGTCAGGGCAATGCCTAACATATCATGCAGGAAAGTCATTCTAGTGTAGGGAATGTACAATGTGGAAGGGGTACACATTACAATGGTACAGATATGTACACACATCTATACATTGACAATTATGTTCAGGTATATATATATATATATATATATATATATATATATATATATATATATATATATAATATATGAGATACATAGGTACATACACATATTCACAGACAAAAGGTATTAGTAGCCATACATATGTAGAAGTAGCGTGGACGTACTGGGTGCAAAGTATATCCCTCAGCCACAAGCCCTGTAACTGTTACCTGTGACATGCTTAGTGAGGCAACCATTCCCACAAAGGGAATACTTACATTACACATATACTCACTCACAATTCAAAGGACATGACATGACATACAGGTATGTATACAAAGACAACCTTTGTTTGTGTACTATACAATAATGTATGCCATTAGTTACAACACATAGAGTTTTAATTATTTAATCAATGATGAATGCAAGGCACACACAAAACAGTAAATGCAGACAGTGCGGATATATAACATACTATGCTATCTAGGTCAAGCCCTTCAGTTCGTACAACAGTAGACAAAGGATTTGCCTTCAAGATAAGTAACAATCAACAATAACAGATGTAGTTCAGCAGCCTCCAATTACACCCTGTAGTCAAGCCCCAGGGGGAAATTTATTACTTGTGGTAATGTCAATGTATCTGTCACATGTATGGACCCTGACCAACAAATGTTGTGAGAGTCCACAATATGACTGGGATGATAGCAGGAATGCTAGCAGTAAATAATGATAGGCCATTACCTAACAACCCCTAACCATATCACAGCAGGACAAATCCTGCCATATATGTAGAGGACAGAGGCAGGAACACAGGGCCATACTTGCAATATTGCTGTTACACACCCTGGAAATTGCTGGTGTTACAGGATTTGTTGCAACATACCCTTATGCAGAAATAAGACATCAGGAACACAAATGGATGTAGCCATGCACTGACAGCACACAACAGACAGATTGCCATGGATATATCTAGGACAAGACCTGTGTGGTGCACAGGCAAAAGCAAACAGACAATCCACTGGCCATCATGTGGATAGGCCCACAGTTGAGAACTATGCAGACAGACTGCATTCCATCCTAAACTACTATGTACACGCAAACACTGCAAGACCAGCAATATACAATGCACATAACAACACTACTCACTCTGTCTGTAGGTCTGGAACCTCTTACAAATGTATAGTTGACCTGTGTCTGCAAGTTCTGCTGTAAGAGGTACTGCAACCTGCCGTCTGTAACAATGTTGCCCACATACAGGAAGTATGTCCTCCATACTGGAAAGGTTAAGGGACAACTCCCACATGAATCAGCCATTTATAGTACTGGGTTGCCATGACAGTGGTTATCTGAATCACTACACAGCAGGCTGCATGCAGTTAGAAACTGTTGCACACTGATTGGTGCAAAGTCTATCACCTGATCATGTGCATCACCTACAAAAGCCATGCTGCAATTCATTCAAACCAGCTCAATCGCTCTAGTGGAGAGAGAGAGAGACACACACACACACACACACACACACACACACACACACACACACACACACACACACACACACACAAACACACACTCACTGAAAAAAAAAAAAAAAGTCAAAACCAGAAAGGAGTCACACCTGTCATAAAAAAAAGGTATGTAAAACATAAATGTATGTAATTTAATTTAGTATGTGGTATAGATTAATAGGATATATGATGTTCAATGTTTGATATGTGCCATCTGTAGTTGTCCCTGTAATGATGTTCTGCTGAACTGCTCTGGACAATACTGTCTGTCCCTGTAGGCAGTGGGACATACCCGCCAACTGTGCAGATCAGCAATGAATGACAAAGATGTCAGCCATAATATCTGTGTGTGTTATGTTAGTGTGGGCAATAGCTGGTAGTGGAAGTACTGCCGTCATGATAGACACATGGGTGTCAGAGCACACCACTTACAGGACAGTCATGTTAACGTCCAATGTAGCATGCACAAATGCCATAGTTGTATAATAGGCTTACCAGCAATCTCACACCATATATACTACCCTAATATTAGGCTATGATCACATGTGACACCTATCTGTGTTGCAGCAAGGCAGAACAGTGCAGCTGTGAATGAATGAAAGACAGTTACAGAATGCGGACCAGATGTCTGTATGCACCCCACATATAGATAAATATCTGTGTGATACAGAATGAGACGTGTATGTCTACAGATACACAGACACTCATATATATATAGGTATATCAACAATCTACAAGATATATCTACACTTATATGTACACACACACACACACACATATATATATATATATATATATATATATATATATATATATATATATATATATATATAGTGGCACTGACAATGGCATGCAGGTGAAATAGTCTGTAACAAGCCAGCAAAGATAGTGTCCCCACAGGGAGCATGGCTACAAACACATATTACAAAGCGTGGCACAAACACACAGCACAAAGCTTGGTACAATACAACATATGTCCCAATGGTAGGTAAGCAGCCGACATACCAGTTGCATTCTGTCAACAGTTTGTTGTAGCTGATATGGTGGGGGATACAAATATGTGTATTAAGAACTATAGTAACCCTGCTGTATGAGTGACTCAGACCTGTTTCCCTCTTTATGTCTACCAGGGAAAATGGTGTACACACGTCTGCCATCATACAGCGCCACTGAAACTGAGGTGATTATAGACCATCTGGTACAGCACTATGAACAGCTGTTTGGCCAGACAGCCCATGATCAGCAGGAGAGGATCACCCTGTGGAACGAGCTAGTCCACAGGGTCAATGATGTCGGACTGCATAACTGCAGCTATGAGCAGGTCCGGCATCATTGCACCGACCTGCCTCGCCATGTACGTCAGCATGCAGCTGCCGTACGGTGGGACCACCATGCAACAGGGGAAAGGCAACCCACCCATCCACCCCTTACCCATGTGGAGGAGCTTCTCAGCAGCCTTGTGGCACCTGCCTGCCTGCAGCAACAACACCTGGCAGGGCACATTGTAGAGGTGGGTGCCACCGACACCAGCTGAGGATCATGCAGGTAAGGCCCCAGGGCACATCGATACACCACTATTGTGTATGCATCTGCATCTGTACAGGTACATCATGCAAATCTGAGATGTCATATACATAGTCTTTTGCTGTGTGGTAGTAATAAACAGTTGTGCATAAGCTGTATCATTGTGGAATTCTACTGTTGATGTAATGTAATGCTGCACTCAACCTTTACGAATGCCACAGCTATGGCCACTGACAACAACTTTCTCATACTCCTATGTAGGTCCCTCAAGGATACCACCATGGCAGCAGCCCGTAGTCGGTGAGTATGGTTCGTGTTCATGCATGATAATACACTGGGCATGTAATAGCTATGGGATATTCCATGCACACATCTAACACACCTACCCATATTGCATGCTGTACACATTCACATTTTGTTGCTGTGAAATGCACTGAATCACAGTAGAGACCATGCTGGGAGATCAGAAGGGTACAACAGACACATGCAAGATAACTAACATCCTGTCAATGTGCAATGTGTTCACAGGGATGTGAAGTATGGCAGGACACATGGTCTACAGTAGGGAACATGTGTGAATCAACACCACCATGGCTGTAGCTGCACACAATCAGGTTAAGTAAATGTGGCAGACATAACCCTGACCCCACAGCACTCATAACAGCAGTGTGTGCACTCCAAGGGATGTGCACATGAGTAGACCTTGCAACCATGCAGAGGTCTGGGACATGTGTAGGGCACCCCCCCCCCACAGCCATGGTAAGGCCTGCTGGTTGTCAGTGTAATAGTCTTGTACTGGTCATACATGCACTGCTGATGTTGTGATCTGTAATGCAGACATCAGGCATTCACAAATGATATCTGTTCACATATCATCCCAGGTATGAGTTGCTATAACACGTATGGGCTGTGAGCATTGGCGCTGACATAACCGACACAGTACTACATGTGCAGCAATGGTTTCTATACCTGTGAGGTATGGTGCACAGTACAAGGTAGGGTGTGGAACAGGTCTACAGTAACACTTTGTACATGGTGCAGTGTTAACAAGGGGAAGAGCCATCACCTACCAACATAGCCCATGCATAACACATGTATACTGCCCCTAGCATGAGGTCACTATAGTTGCACTGCATGCTGTTGAGCACCATATGTAATGCATGCTGACAGAAGGATAATGGGAGGACTGTGTGTACTAAAGTTGTGCAAACCCACATGTAGGAGTGTGTGTGTGTGTGTGTGTGTGTGTGTGTGTGTGTGTGTGTGCGTGTGTGTGTGTGTGTGTGTGTGTGTTGATTGTGTCTGTATGTGCAATCTAGTGGAGTGTGGTCGATACATGTCAGATGTGTGTGTACATGTGTGCCTGTGTGTGTGGGTGTCCATGTATGCACAGGCGATAGTGGGACTGATCACATGGCAGTACTTCTCCTTGAGACTGTGCTGTACATGTACATGGAGTGACACATGGGACACCAGGACAACCTGTCTGATATGTGAACACAGGACAGCTGATAGCATAACAAGGTCTGTAGCATGGAACATGCATTGGGAGGGAAAGTACATACCAGGTATACACATCATATTGCCAGCAACAGATAGATAACTGGCTACCCACATATGCAGTACTACAAATGCAATAAGGAATTACTACAGCACATCAGTGAGTGTATCCAGGTATTACTGTTGTCCCCATGATGGGTTGCTTGTGCAGTAGATGTGGCATGAACTGAAGAAGACTGTAGTATGAGTCCCTGGTGTGTGACATATGTAGTGAATGTAGCAGCCCCAACCATATAGGGGCCATGTACACCATGACTGCACATACACAGGGTAATACAGGATGGCAACAGTGAGGCCATGTACAACCTACTCCACCCAAGTCAGGGAGGTGATGGAGTAACAGGTCAGGTATTGTGATCACACGTGTAGGCATGGAGAGGAATGATATGTTAATGGGTAGTAGTAATGAGTGTATATTAGAAAGTGCCATTCAGGATGGGGAACATATGTAAATGAATGTGGGCCTGTCTGTAAACCCAGGGAAATGGAGGTAGTAAGGTGGACTGTCAGTGAGAGTGTGTGTACTGTTATGCAATGCTGTACAGGTCTTAAAGTGTATATTTGTTTCCCCCACAGGTGGCGAAGTGGGTCAGGGTCCCTCCTGCATGCAGACTGAGGTATGTGTCCATACAGACACTGATGATGATGGTGGTACAGTTGAGGCACAGGTGGGGTTGTCAGAGGCCGACACTGCGCCAACATGTGTCATCACTCTCCTAGCCACCCCAAGCCCACACACAGTTATAGTGCCCCTTCAAACCCCATCACATGTGGCCATACAGAGGGACAGTTGGTGGTTGATGGCAGTGACCAGGAAAGTGTGGTGTCCATGCCAACTGTGTCGGGTCACAGTCGGCATAGCTGGATGTCCGGAAGGCCACCACATCAGGAGATGTACCATGGTGCTCGTGGAAGGGCCGAAGGTCATCATGCCCCTGGCAGAGGCACCACAACTGGTACCACCAGGAGCATGTTTCAGGCCATAATGGAGGCACATATGGAAATGCACACCAGACAGGGCCTGAGGCTGCAGAGGTCTGCTTTTTCAGCTTTAAGTAGCAACCTCCATGAACTCGCCGTTGCCCTCTGTGAACTGACCGAGGTCATGGATAGATTGTGGCCTCCTCCACCGTAGTATGTCTGTGCTTGAACATGTGGTGGGAGTGGTATGATGGCTGTGTGGATGTAGTCCAGAAACACCAGCAGCTGGCGTTCAATATGGATGTGCCAGGATGCCCGCCGCTCCCGTAGTGGCAGTACCAGCCCCAGCACACCACTGAGGGTGCTGTCCACACCACAGCAGGCCTCGTGCATGTGGCCCTGGCCAGTCTCAGGCGGGACATGGTTCCAGTGGACATCTGTCATCATCAGGGGAGAGTAGCACCTCAAGTTTGGTACCTGCACATGCCCATGGAACCCCTGGCAGGCACAGTCAGCGTGTCCATGGCTGGAGGCAGTGAACTGCACACCCTGCCAGGTATGGTCTGCAGCTGTCCAACAACACCCGTATAGGGCAGCCACATGGCAGAACTGTGTGCATTCATACCCACACACTATGCAGACACACCTAGGGTGACCCTATACTGACACACACCATATCACCACGCCCTAATCAAAGAACCAAACCCCTCACCTACACACATGGTGACACGTATTTGGACCACCCATGGCCTCTGGTACACCAGAAACACACCCTGTGCATATGATGATACCTGTGCCACATCCCTGTCATCCATAACATCGATGCAGGGACAGGCTAATATAGTTCTGATGCACACGGTGACTATAATAGAGTGCTGCAATGTACTGAAGTGTAAGATGTTTTCAGGGATAATGTGTAATGCATACATGTCAGGTACTGTAACCATGCAGCTATGATGCATTTCACACCCCGTGCACGTGCTGATACCTGTTCCACATCCCTGTCATCCATAACATCGATGCAGAGACAGGCTAATATGGTTCTGATGTACAGGGTGACTGTAATAGAGTGATGCAATGTACTGCAGTGTAAAATGTTGTCAGGGGTAATGTGTAATGCATACTTGTCAGGTAGTGTAGCCATGCAGCTATGATGCATCTCAGCTGGTGGTAACACTGATTATCTCCCTACTGTTATCCAGTTGTGCTGTAGGCATACATGTGTCAGCAGGAGGATGGTCTGCAGTCATATTCCACAAGGGTATGTCACTGTGGTGACACCATGGCCGTGACATATCTGGTGTACAGTTGCACACATGTCACAGGTATGTATAACAGTTATTGCCCATGCAACATTGACCGGTGGCCTGGTTGTACAAGTATCAACTGCACCCTTAAGGCAACCCATCCACATACACACACATCCTTACTTGGTGACACTGTGTATAGACCCCTACCCAGGTATGTAGTGCTACTGAACTGGGTGGCTGTCATTGCACACACAACACCATCTGTAGGGTGAGGTGTGCACCAGGTCACATGTTACATGAAGAACATCCACAGACATGTACAATATGGTAATGGGGGATTTAATGTTTGTATATGGAGAATACATAGTGTGTAATACCATCATATAGACATTGACTGACACATATTTAGATCTCGCCAAGGCTTTTGACACCATCCCCCACTCTGGAATTATAGATAAACTCACTAAACTAGGTATAAATCCCTGTGTCACAAGGTGGCTTGCCAACTGGCTCACTGACAGAACTCACACTGTGAAAGTAGCAGACTCCAAATCCAGCTTCAGACCAGTGACAAGTGGAGTACCACAGGGTGCAGTCCTGGGTCCTCTCCTGTTTGGTATCTACTTCTCTGAAGTACAGGCCAACACAGAAGGTCTTTGGCTAACGAAGTTCGCAGATGACTGCAAACTAAGAGCCATAATCAAAACTCCAAAAGATGTGGACATCCTACAAAAGGGCCTTGCTGAGACAGATGCCTGGTGTCAAAGCCATGGCCTCAAGCTCAATGCCAAAAAGTGCATTGTCATTCCTTTTGGTAAAACTCAGTACCCATGAACTACCACATAGGTGGTAGTCTACTTAACACCGAAAGTGTGATAAGAGACCTTGGGAAACAGGTGGACAGTAGTCTCTCCTTTGATAATCACATCGCCACAATAGTCAGGAAATCCTTCTATGTGGCACACCTCATCACAAAAGGTTTCTCATCCAGGAAAAAAGAGGTAATTGTTCCCCTCTTCTCATCACTCATTAGACCCATTATAGAGTACAATGCCCCTTTTGGTATGTACCTCACAAGACATCTACAACAACTGGAAAGGCCACAGAAATACCTCACAAAGAGGATTACCAGCCTCAAAGAGATGCCCTATGCAGACCGTCTCAAAAAACTGCAGCTTTACTCCATTGCATATCGCCTACTCAGAGGCGATCTCTGCCTAACACACAAAGCTATGTCAAACCCAGAGCTTTTAGACATGCTCCACTTAAAGAAATCCCAATCCCTATGAGCTACATGCTCTAGGGACCTAAACCTCGTCACCACAATAAACAGAACATGCTTGAGGGATAGATTCCTGTCCCAGAGACTTCCCATACTCTGGAACAAACTACCTATCTATATCAAACAAAGCTCCTCATTAGCACTGTTCAAGAAAAATCTTGATGATTGGATGGGAGATAGGAAATTCACCCCGGGGATCACTTCTGTGGCTCTGCTCAACAGTGGCACAGGAAGATAATTTTCTTGGGTGGCGAAAGCCAGGGTACCTTTGCCTAGGCTTATATAGGTCCTAGGGTCAATAGCCTAGTACCTACCTATGTACCTACCTATGAACCTATAACAGGGAGACACACATCTTAGAGACCTGTGTGTATTGTTGTTAACTATCTAGTTCATGTGTTCAGTGTGTTACAGGTAGGCTGCACATAGCACATTTGTAACTTGGCTGTATCCTGTTGTCAGTTACCTGTATGGGTGATGGGGACACTGGCCACCAGATAGTGGTACCTGAGCCATATACTGGGTGTACCATGGTATAATGACAGTGTACACAGCACCCACATCCCCCACTGGATATTGTACACACAGGAACCCATTTTGATACACTGACATACCCACTATCACACATTGCCCACGACGCCAAAATAACTCATTGCATATCACAACAGTGGTACCACAGGGATATGCATGTAATGCACATCCCACATGCATATTTGTGTGTTGCATTGCGATGCCACACCTATGGGCGGCAACAACAATATATGTACTACTTTGTGGCAATGCGTATTGTAATAGGAGTATGTGGCCTCGGAATGGTGTACCCTACAGGTATGCAGATATGCACACATATACACACATGGCAGACCTCAATGGGATTCCCATGCCTACCGACCCATTTGTACAACACTGTTGTGCTGGTACTGCAAGGCACATGTAGCTGTTAGGATGAGGAGTGTAACAGGCTACATGTCATGTCCAATACAGCAGCGGCCACATCTGACTATGGCAGTGGGAGTGGTGGTGGTTGTGAAGGCAGTCATGGACTTTCCAACTACAGGTGTACTAACACACAAACAATGCTGTCCTCAGTAATGCACATGCACATGTGTCAATACTGTGGTGCATTGCTGCAGGTGGTAATAACTCTGTACCTGGCTGTTGTCCATGGAGGGACTGGATGTGTAGGGGGTGTGTGTACATTGGTATCATGCTACCTGCCATGTGCCAGCAGGTAATCTATAGACAGACACCATGTTAGTGACTGGCAGGGTGAGTGTGACATATATCAACTAATCCTCTGGGTGCCTTCTACACATGGCCACCGAGGTGATCCAGTTGACATGTATGCAACATGTCATACAACACATGGTTAGTGCCTGTGATAGAGACCTGTACCCAAGCATGTTCAGTTGACTGTGGTAGTGTAGTGTAGCTACCATTGGCATCTGGCCCATACAGGGTGATGTCTCCTATATGTGACAGGTAGTACACAGCTGGCCACACATGTTGGTGTCAATCTAGCATAGGTTGTCTGTATGTATCACAGCTGGAGACCTGCCATCTGCACATCTGTAGAGGGACTGACAGACACCAGTTTGGCGAGTAGCTATGCAGTAGGATGAATGTGCCAAAAGATGGATGTTTGATAACAATGAGTTTGCCATTACTACATGTTGTAAGCCCTCACTAACATGTGCTGTACTGATGGTACACCACAGTTGTATACCACATGTCTGAGTATCATCCAGTAGGGCATATATATGGTGACACAGCCCACACACCAGGTACACAGCAGTGAGCCCTCAGAGTGCAGCTATGCCCACAGGTGTGCTTGTTGTCAGTAGTAATGTTAGCACTGCACCCTTCCCTGGGACAGCACTGTCGACAGCAGTAATGCCATGTTACACTGCATTCCTGTGTGACAGCATGTACCCTGGGTTGCTACCCCTGCATGTCACACATTCACATGGATAACAGTGCTGTGCAGGCCTCCTATACTTGTGTGTCCCAGACATGACACTCAATACCCTTTGCTACAGTAATGAGAGCACATAGACACATGTACTGTACATGGCAGTACATACACATATTACAGATGTCATTTCCCAGGGTTTGACATAGCCTCTGTGTAGATAGTATGCCACAGAGTATAGCTGGAGGATGTTTAGATGGTCAGCATAGGCCATCTGTTTGATGTCTGTGATTCTTATAGTGAGGTATTTTCATTGCCTTCCCAACTGTCGCAGCTGTCCTGAGAGGTACATACCAAATGGAGCATTGTACTCTATACAGGGTGTAATGAGGGATGAGTACAGTGGAACAATTACCCCCTTTTCTCTGGATGTAAAGCCCTCAGTGATGAGGTGTGCCACATAGGAAGATTTCCTTACTGTCATGGCTATGTGGTTAATGATGGTGAGACCACTGTCCACCTGTGTCCCTATGTCTGTCAGCACACTCTCAGTGTTAAGTGTACTGACAGCTATGTGGTACTTCATGGGTACACAGTATGTCCAAAGGAGATAACTATACATTACTTGCCATTAAGTTTAAGCACATGGCTCTGGCACCAAGCATCTGTGTCTGTAAATCCATGTTGTAGAACATCCACATCATTTGGGGATCCAATAATGGCTCTCAGTTTGCAGCCATCTGTGAACATTGTCAGCCAGAGTTCTGTAGTGTTGGCCTGTACTTCAGGGAAGTAGATGCCAAACAAGAGGTGTGCCAGGACCGACCCTGACATACTCAAATTGGTCAGTTGTCTGGAGCAGAGATCCGACATGGCTACGTCTACAGTCTGGGCTCTGTTGGTAAGTCATTTGGCAACCCATCGAGTGACACAGGTGTTTATGGCAAACTCCGCATGTTTAACTATGTCTCTAGAGTTGGCGATGTTGTTGAAGGCCTTGGCGAAGTCCAGATAGGCTGTGTGCACCACCTTACCCTCCTCCATAGCTCTGGGGACTGAATCAAAGTAGTTAAACAGGGTCAGGAGACAAGATCGGCCCTGCACAAGCCCAACCAGGGTGGGGTCCAGTGTTTACTGGTTGCCAATGTCTTTGTTAATGAGTTGCATGATAATGCATTCCATGCCCTTGCAGATCAGACTCGTCAGACTGATAGAATGGTAGTTCCCGGGATCCAAGTTGGATTCCCCCTTGTGGAGTGTGAACAGTAGCTGTGCACCCTCAGTGGAATAGACACCTCAGGTAAGGCTATGATTACACATGGCACTTAGGTGAGATGCAGAGTTATGTAGTAGTTCATGTACTACACAGTCCGGGATGTCATCTGGTCCCATGGCTGCTATTCCTAGCAGTGGAGTTGGCAGATTCCACCTGTGTGGCCAGGATTACTGGAATTTGGCAAACTTTTGTTACTGAGATGTGCCTTTTAGGGGGTGAGGGAGGCTGAATGTGGCACTAAATTGGTCTGCCCGGATATTGGAACACTCCTTTGAATCAGTATATTTAATGCCAATCTGTTGTAGCACAGAGCAATTCTGAGCATTGCGGTATAGATCCTGGACATTACTATAGAATGCCTTGTGGTTGTGTTTGGAATCTATGGCAATTATATTTATGTAACAATTTGTAGCAGTTTTCGAGGGATAGCAGCTTCTTATTTTGGCTGATAAGGGAACAGTTTCCATTTTGGGATTATCCTATTAACTGCAACAGTGTCTTCCTTCTGTTGTGTAGACTGTTCATGGCAGTGGAGCACAAGACTGGCTTTCTTGTTTGGAGGACAGTGTTTCAGGTCTATGTGGGATGGCGCAATGCATGCATGAGTGGATGTGCCCACACAGTGCCTTAGTGTAGGAATCACCAGTTGCACATTCAGCTCCCATCTCCATGGGTGTCATGAGGTTTGTCACGTCTGACCTGAGTAGCATGGCGTAGGCTTTGAAGAGGGTATTCATAAGGATCCTTACTAGTGGGTGGGGGTGGATGTGGATGTCAGTGGTGATTACCTAATGGTCAGACCTGACCTATGAGGGGTGGCCATTGGTGTGGGGCATCTGATACCCATGTTGGTAATGACCAGGTCTATGATATTGGAGACCCTGGTTGGACAATGGACTAGTTGATCCAGGGGTTTGGAATGTATGGGTTCCCAGAACTGTTGGTAAAGAGTGGTGGTACATGAGGTAATTTCCCAGTTAATGGCAGAGTATTTGGAATCACCCAGTATTATGGTGTTTGATTGTATCTTAATATTGTCCAGTATGTTTATAATGGTGTAGTGAGAACCTTGGACCACGGAGGGGGATCAGTAGGCAGCTACAATTTGGATTGCAGTCTTACATAGTGTCAGTTGCATTTGGTGATTCTTAGATGCATTGTGTTTGACACTAGGCTGGAGGTGTGAATGACCTTGGTGAATATGGACACTCCTTCACCTGTAGTGTTGTGGTCTTGATTTATTGCCTGACATGTATGATAAGGGTTGTAGGCAGGTATTACAGGTGTGCTGTCTGGAGCATTGCACCTGGTCCCAGGTACTGCACAGATATCGATGTTCCCCATTTATATGTGTGGCTCAGGAGAGTGCCTGTTTAGGTTTAGACATCTAACACTGAGTCACATTACATGCAGTTTTGCACGCTTGCATCTGTTACAGTGGTGGTTTTGCCCTTTGAACCTTGCCAAGATTAGGCACTGTGGGGGTGCCAGGAGCTGTAGCCAGTAACCTGAATCCCAGGGGCAACACATGCAGTCTGTCTCTGCCAGAGCATTGTGGTTTGTACATCATGTTGCCCCAGGCAGACAGATAACAGATCCCCTTTGAATGACAGCAGATGCTTTGCCACTTGTTGACGTCAGAGCTGTGTATATGTATATGTGTGGTATTTATATGTATATATGTACATATATGTATGTGGATATTGTATATGGCCATATATGTATGTGGATATGTATATGTGTGTATGTATATATATATATATATATATATATATATATATATATATATATATATATATATATATGGATATGTGGATATATGTGCACACATATCAGTTTACCATATGTTCAGAACATGGAGTAGAGTCCTACCTCAGTACCAATAGTCCCAACACTGTAATGCAAGGGAATATCCCGTATATATTGTGGGTGTATATGTAGACTGTTGCCACTGTCATAGGGGTGTATTAACAGACATGTTGGGAGTGGGAGGTTGCATCTGCTGTACACGTGCACCATTGCCTATGGACGGACATCCTAGGGACAGCATAGTATGGACCCACTGCTAGCACAGTAATGATGCTGTGGACTACAGCAGGGATATGACCACTATATGTGGACAGTGTGGCACTCTGTGGTCAGTCCAGAACTGTACACATGTCCCCTTCATGCAAGACATGTGGACCACACCTCCCAATGTGGATGTTACTAGCCATGTACATGGTATATCACAATACTGGGGTACACATGTCCACACAGTGTATGCATGCACACACGCCAGTCTGTCCAGACACATACTACCTGGTGCTGCTGAGATCACATGGCCACATACTATCCAGTAGAGAATGACATACATCTGTACAACATACCACAGCTTTGTCAGTAATACACAACAGTTATGCTGGCCTGGCAGCAGTATGTCCTGCAAATAACTGGACATAACAGCACACTAGGTATTTACAGTAGGCTGCTAGGCACATCAAAAGCACTGGGTAAACTACAGGTAGACTGCCACAACTCTGGAATGCATATTGTATGGGGGAATACACATGTACCTGCGATTATAGCAGGCTCGGCACACAGATCACAGCACAGCATAGCAGACACCTGTGAGTAAATGCATACCCACATCCAATGGCAATGCAGCCACAGCCACATATGATACACAAAGTTACCACTGGAGCAGCATGTAACATCAGAAAGAAATGGACGGAGAACAATGGCGTCTACCACAGTCTGTACAGAGCCCATGTGTTGTAAGTGCAATACACATACAGTCGTCAATCATCCTAACCCTGGGGTCTACAACCTGCGGATCTGGAGCCACAGGTGTCTCTTCAGCCCTGCAGTAGTGGGTCCTTGTACCTGTGAGGATTACTGGACACACTGCCACACAACACACACACACACAGGCACACACACACACGCACACACCCACCCACACACACACACACACACACACACACACACACACACACACACACACACACACACACACACACACACACACACACACACAGACCCATCCATCCCATCCCAACACAGGAACACAGGTATGAACATATGCTAGGTATTGTTGTTATACACTTGGTTATATTATATGTAGTAGTACTATATATTGGACCATGTATGCTCTGCTATCTTCATTGTAGGTGTCAGATAGCTGTTGTGCCCCCCGGTGACATTACTATGGTGGGTGAGGGGTCAGGAATGGCTATTTGGATAGTGAAGGCCGCAGACCCTTGCCATACATACACTGACCATAGTACTGTACACACATACACAGAATGTCCTGTTAATGTCCTCGTACACAGCCCATACTACACACAACATGTCCAGCAGTCTGTTATCTGACTGGCTGGTTATCAGGTATGCTGTCAATAACTAATGGTGTACAGCCCATATGCACCATATATATGTGGGCTTCATTTGCACAACACATGTGTGCACCTCTGCAGTCTCATGGGCAGTGTATGTAACAGTGTGCTATGCCCCTGTAAGGCAGTGTATTGGGGGTATGCACCGCAAGTATCCCAGGGTGTTACAATATGTGAGGACCACCAGTAGTAAGCTACCTTATGGTATGTGGATGCACATTACAATACATTTCACCTTGTGAACACTGCTGGCCTACTGCTGACTGCCATCAGTGTGATTGTGATGATTACAGTTATGCATTGTTATGTGACAGATACCACCCATTGTGTCATCACAGGTCTTTTAACCCTAGGGATTGCATGCAGAGTGTATTTAGAGGCCACTGGGCTATACATCTGCATAACATACTGTGGATAGTTTGTTGTGCTGTGGCCATGTCAGTCTTTTTGGCTGGATTACTTGAAGGCCTTGGCATGGACACCAACAGTTGTGATGCTTTCAGACTACTGTCCTAAAGGATATGTTTGAGTGTTGCATTACTCTGTTTGTATGTATGTCAGAGCATAATCAGCTATATGACATGGCATATACAACTGTAATAGTACACAAGTGAACCTTCCCTATGTATACCAACCTGTCTGTTGTGTTACATCCATTGATGTCTGTGTGGGTATATGTCTCAGGCAACACTTGTCTGTGGTATGGGTGACTCATGCAATGTCCATCGGATGAGGATGCAACTGTAAGGATACTGGCAGTTCAGTATGGTGTGCTGTTTCTTATGTATCTTCCTAGACATACCTTTGTGTGTGTGTCTGTGTAGTTACATATATATCTATACATATATGTATATATATATATATATATATATATATATATATATATATATAAATATATATATATATATATATATATATATATATATATATATACACACATATGAGTATCTGCATACATGTCTGAGTATAGGTATCATAGAACTGTTAATTGCTTGCACATTGTACATTCACTATGGTAGAACAGACCATACAGCATGATATGTTATCAATACCCATGTGACATAATACAGGTGGGATGGCTTACTGTTAACATCTTGTGGCCATGTATTGCCAGGTCCTGGTTATGGCATTTGCAACAGTCGGTAATGTATTGCGGGGGGGATGTCACTACGTGTGAGACATATGTTGCTTGAGCCCCCTCACCCCCACTAATGGTGCCTGTGGTCATATACGTCTTTGTCATGTTCTCTATGATATATATTGATATATATCTGTATACACACACACACATACACACATATATATATATATATAAATATATATATATGTGTGTGTGTATATATATCTGCACATACATATATGTGTATATGTGTGTATATATATATATATATATATATATATATATATATATATATATATATATATATATTTTTTTTTTTTGCTGTATATATATCTATATCCTGACATATATATGTAGACAGATTTGTGTTGATGTATGCATGGAGAGGGTGGGGTATATATATCTATTTCGAGATATATATATATATATATATATATATATATATATATATATATATATATATGTACATACATATATTTCTGACACTATATACATATATATCAATATATATCAATATTTATATATATATATATATATATATATATATATATATATATATATATATATAAACATATATACATGCAAATACCTACATCGACACATATATGTGGCTACACCTATGTGTCTACATATACACAGCAAGTTGCATTTGTGTACACAGATATATATCTACATAGGTATATACAGACATAGTTTTATATATATATGTTAGCAGATATATATACATATACATATATATATATATATATATATATATATATATATATATATATATATATATACAGGTATATATATGGCCATACATCTGTAGATAGCAATGGCAGATTAACAAATGACACATATGTCCTCATGCACCGTTAATGGGGTTGAGAGGCCCCACACACTATACGTCTTGTACGAATAGGCATCCCCCCCCAGCCAAACACATGCACCCTGCAATACACTAGCAAGTGTTGCAGATCCCATAAACAGGACCTGAAAGAACATGGGCACACAATGTTACCAGTACTACATCCCACCTGTATAATGTCAGGCTGGTATTGGTAACATATCATGCAGTACAGTCTGGCTCCCATGGGGAATGTAATATGTGGAAGCCATCAACATCCCCAGGATACAGATACACAGACACAGATATACATATATATATATATATATATATATATATGATTACACATACACACGCAGTTATATGTACAGTAAGATACATAAGCTGAAGGTGCACACAATATGGAACAACCACTATGCCTACAGTTTAACCCTGAATGACTGGACACTGTATGCGCCACCCATACAAATGACAATTGTTGCCTGTAACATATACCCACAGAGAGGTCATAGGTAAAACACCACCCACAGGTTTGCATACATGGAAACCTTTAATCGTGTACTATTACAGTTCTCTATGTCATGCCATTTGGCTGTTCAGACACTGACAACTATATAAACAGAGTAATGCGACTGTGAACCAGTTACAGTAATACAGTAGTCTGGAAAGGTTCACAGCTGTTGCTGTCCAGGCCAAGCCATTCACATTGTACAATAGCAAAGGCAAACTGGGCCACAGGATACCTAATAATCAACAGTATATAATGCGGGTGTATAATTCAGCAGCCTCTATCTACACACTGTACAAACTCAGTAGGTGATAAAGACGTCATCTGACCACGTGGGTTGTAACGGCTTACATAACATGGCATAACTGACACCATCATGAGCACATCAACAAACAGAACAGTTTGTATGGCAGGGGGCAGTAGTCCTGCATTAACCAGATCCATGTCAGTAATATATATATAGGTGAAGTATATGGTACTGTACATCCAGATACCTTAAGGCAGCTCAGCCCTGATACCCCCACATTTTGTAGCAGCCTAGGTCATTTATGGTGCTCCCCCCTAGACTCAGTAATACAGGGCCATATACCACTTTTACATACACTGACCTCTGCAGTGCATAAGGACACACACGTATTGTGTAGGTGACGCCCACACATATATGGCCCCAGCTCCACCATATGTGTGGGGGATACAACAGCAGTGGACTGGTGGCAGCAATGGCAGTGTGATATACTCACAGCCCACTACAGAACAACCACCAAAATCATGACATATGCGCAAAGCTTGGTATGTAGGTGATGGACAGAGGCTGGAATACAGGCACATATGTTGACAACTGTTAACATACACTAAGCAAGGTACTGGTGTTACAGGATAGTCTGTAACATACCCTTAATCAGGGAATTGAGGGTAGAAACAGTCATGGATGTTAGCCATGTACTGATAACACTCAACACACACACACTGCCAGTGTAATATCTGACACAGGACCTGTGTGGTGGACAGACAAGACAAGATAGGCATAGCTCTGGCAAGCATGAGGATAGGCACACAGTTGTGTCCTATGCAGATGGACTGCATTCCAAGGTAAACTAGTATGTACACTCACACCCTGTAACACCAGTAGTATACAAAGCATAACACAACTCTACTCACAGTCTGTCTGTAGTTCCTGATCCTCCTACAAATATGTGGCTTCCCTGAGTGTGCTGGTTCTCCTGTAAGGAGTGTTGCTACCTGCTGTCGGTAGCACTGCTGCCCACATACAGGATGGATGCCCATCACACAGGAAATGTAAAGGGACCACACACATGATGTGGGGATTTATACTAGGTTGTTGCCATGACAGTGTTAATTGAGAGTAGTACACTTGTAATCATGTATATCTGGCTATCTGGATAAGTATTTGTACGTATATTCCCACCATATGTCCTGGACATGAAGTGTAGCTCAACCCCAGCCCGTATGATCCCAATGTCGTAGTTGAAGGGGTTGTCAGGTATGTATAGCAGGTATACTAGTAGACTATTGCTACTGTCATTGGGATTTTCACATACATGGTTTGTGTGGGAGGTCACATCTGCTTATAAAATGTTTGCCATTGGCTACTGACAGACATCCTAAGGACATCATTGTACAGTACCACTGCTAGCACTTAATGCCACTGTGGACTGCAGCAGAGAAATATTGGCTAATATATGTGGGAAGTCTGACACAATATGTACAGTCCAGAGGTATACACATAAGCCCTTAGTGCTACACATGTGTATCATGCCTGACAATATGGATGTAGACGGCCATGTAGATGGATATAACACATAATGACTGGTATATAATGTCCACCATAGGTCATACATTTACACACCCCTGTCTGGCCTGACACAGTATGACCACTGGTACAGGGGTGCCATGGCCACATACTACCCAATAGATATTGACATACATCTGCACTGCGTCCCACTGCCCTGTCTGACATACATGACTGTTAAGGGAGGCCCGGCAGCAGTACATCTGGCTAGTATCTGCACATGACATCCCACTGGGTAAGTACACTAAGCTGCTAGGCATTTAACAATGCACTGTGCAGGCTGCAGGCAGACTGGCTCAACACTGGCCTACATCTCCAATGGGGAATGCACATGTACCTGCATATAAAGCAGGCTCAACATGCATGTCACAGCACAGGGTAAGATACACCTGTGTGAAAGTGCATATCCACAACCAATGTGAACACAGCCACAGCCACAGCCACATATGGTTAGCTAGAATGATATTACAGTATATGGACTATCTGTTCTACACCATCCTCATATGTGCCACTCACAGACTGACCCTACATATACTGGCCTGCTACACAGTTTGGTCTGATGGCTGTCTGTGGTATGGGACACGTGTGTGTATAGCCCTACAAACATGTACACCAATATAGTACCATACAGTGGAGCAGCATGTAACATCTGATAGGTGGGGAACAAGAACAATGACATCTACCACAGTCTGTACACAGGCTAAGGTACATAATTAACAATACACACACTGTTGATATTCACCATAGGTGCACAAACCTCAGTACTGTACGAACATCCACAGAATGTGCAGGTAATGTCATGAAATGTAACCCCTACTGTACATAACATGTGTAGGAGTCGGATATATCAGTGGCTTGTTCTCAGATATGATGACACTAATTATGGTGTACAGCACATATGCACCACTTCATGCACGGCATATGTACAAAGGTTGACTGAGGTGTGGCTGGAAGCACATACACAGGGCCAATATTGACATGTTGCTGTGATAACCACATGCATTTACTGTTGTTACAGGGTTTGTTGCAATATATGTCCTATGAGGGATATGACGTCAGTGACTATCACGGCTTTCACCATCTACTGACTACAATCCTCACACTACCTTCTGCAGTCCACAGCTCTGTGGGTGACACATGAAACCACGGACACAACACTGCCTAGGCTGCAGATGATCCTGCAGATGGGGATTTCTCATATACATGGAACTGACATGGCAGGTATTGCGACATGTATGACAGCCATATCCACACAACCACTGTTAAACCAACATTACTCCAAATGCAGTATAGCAGCACTTACATTCTGTAGTCAGGTCAGGCACATCCCTCTCCTGTTTGTTGCACTGTTTCCACAGTGTATGTTGTTAGAGGTAAACCCCAATCCAGCTGAGATGCTGTTTGCCACACGACAGATCTAGTTGCTGCTCACAGTGGATGAAAAGGGCCAACACCACCATGATGTTCCTAGATATTGGAGTGTGTTTCTATACAATTGGCTATGGGAATGTTACCACAGCTGTTTCACATACAATCAGCTAGCGGAGGGCTGCAATTTGTGTAGAGGCCATCAGCTGATCATGAGCATCACTTAAAATACACATGCTGCTACCTAAGCAAAGCAGGTGTAGGTCTCCACATCCACCAGAGAGGGGGTGAGAGAGGTAGACAGAGGCAAATACATGTCAGGGAGGGGTGGGAGGGTAAAACTGAAGCATGTTTGTGTCACACACCTACCTAGTGCTATCACAGTTCAATGCAGCTATTGGATGTGCCACATGTTGTAGAGCACTCAGAACATATATGTGATGGTGAGTGACATCTGCAACAGGGATACAGTAGCTGTATGGTAGGTGACATACACATGCCTGTCCACATGAATATGTGCCAGCGTCAACACAGCCACACTCTCACAGGGATACACACATTGACACACGTGGCATGGCCAGGTGTACAACTCATTGGTAGTGGGATTGCCACATCACATCACTGTGTAGGTATCACATGCACCACACAGGTCATACGGGGGCTGTATGGCAAAGGGTATGGGGAGGTGTCTGACACCAGACAGCATGCTGCAGTTTGCCCATGGGGGTTGTAGGGAGTGTGGATGTAAACATACGCAGCATGCAACACGCACACAAATGCACAGGGTGTCAGTACTGACATGCATGGGTGCATGTCTGCACGGGTGTGTGGTGTTCAACTGTGCCAGATGGCTGTCCAAGGCTAGGCGATAGATGTACCTTGGCATCAGGCCACATGACAATGGTCTGCATTGTGGCTCAGGGATGTAGTGTCTGCATTTGCCCACACAGGTGGATATTGTATCCCTCATCTGGTCACCTGGGTGACTATTGTGTGTGGCCAATGCTGTGCATTGCTTGCCATGTATGTGTTCCTTAGTCCATGACATGGATGGTGTCTGGGATGTGCACAACTCCCACATGCATGTACAGTGACATGTGGAACTGTACCTGAGGTGTCCGGCCCATGTTGTGAACACAGATTATCATCAGATGTGCTAGACCTGCTCACCTGTAGCGGGAACTGGTAATGGCCAGCAGCTTTACCCTGCACCTACATTGAGAGCATGCTAACAGCATTCCCTGGTGCCAGTGACATCTTTCCATACAGGGCATGTTGTCAGGCATGGTATGTCAGTTGTGGGTTACATGTGATGGCACCACAGGTGGTGCAGGTGTCCATTGGGGAACATGGGGGAGGTGCACTGTCTGCACGTATGTGCATATTAGACAGGTGGACAGGGTGACATGCCCTCTGTGGCCCACTGCTGTCACTCCATAGTTACTATCAGTGGCCAATATGCAGTGTATTACCCACATATTGGCTGTTACCTAAGCATGTGTGTTTGTATGACACATGGGTTGAGAGTATGCTCTGGGTAATACTGGGGTTGCTAACTGTGATTGCCTGGCCCTGATGTCACATGTATGGGTATGGCTTTGCAACCCAGCCTCTCAGCCATTTCACATCTGTTATCCCTGTACAGTGGACATTGTGATATATAGTAGGGCCACCATATATGAAATATGCAAAACCCACTCCACATTGGCCACACAGTCACCTCTACACAGGATATGGGTTAAAAACGCACACACCTTTCATGTTTGGGAGTAGAACCCCTACCAAACTAGTTTATTACACTACAGCACTATGCGGTTATAGTATGTACCACAGATATTACTGGAGTAGTTTTTCCCCAAAAGTGTATTTCACAATGACTGACATCAGCAGGATTGCCAAAGTAGGGCATTTTAAATTGACTAGCCTAAAATGCATTGTTCCCTACACAGACAATGACACACACAATACATCCAGAACTGTCATGGGTGGGGATGGAACCCTACCATGGTTCTAATTCACACTACATCAGTACGCAGTTACAGGATGTGCTACGGAGATTACTGGCCTGCAGCCTTCCCAGATGTGTATTTCTAGGTGTGTGACATCAGCAGCCATGCCAAAGTTGGGCATGTGAATCGTAAGGGATGTGAGTAGCCTAAAAAGCATTGTTCTCTGCACAGTCAGCCATGCACACAAACACACACACAGTTGCCAGGTTTGGGGTTGGAACACCTACCTAACTAGTTTATCATGCTACAGTGGTATGCAGTTATGGAATGCACTACAGAGATTACTGGGCTACAGCTTTCCCAGAGGTGTATTTCTAGGTGGGTAACATCAGCAGCCTTGCCAAAGTTGGTATGTGAAATGTAATGGGTGTGAGTACCCTAAAAAGCATTGTTCTCTACACAGTCAGACATGCACATAAACACACGTATAGCAAGTCTGAGGTTAGAACTCCCACCTAACTCATTTGTCACACTATGGCCATACACAGTTACAGGACATGCTACAGAGATTACTGGGTTATAAGTATCCCAGAGGTGTATTTCTAGGTGGGTGACATCTGCAGCCTTGCCAAAGGTGGGTATATGAATTGCAAGGAGTGTGAGTACCCTAAAAAGCATTGTTCTCTACACAGTTAGACATGCACATAAACACACGTATAGCAGGTCTGAGGTTAGAACTCCCACCTAACTCATTTGTCACACTCTGGCCATATGCAGTTACAGGACATGCTACAGAGATTACTGGGCTATAATTATCCCAGAGGTGTATTTCTAGGTGGGTGACATCTGCAGCCTTGCCAAAGGTGGGTATATGAATTGTAAGGGGTGTGAGTATCCTAAAAAGCATTGTTCTCTACACAGTCAGACATGCGCACAAACACACACTGTTGGCAGGTCTAGGGTTAGAACTCCCACCTAACTCCTTTATCACACTAGAGCTGTATGCAGTTACAGGATGTGCTGTGGAGATTACTGGGCTACAATTGTCCTAGAGGTGTATTTCTTGGTGGGTGACATCAGCAGCCTTGCCAAAGGTGGGTTTATGAATTTTAAGGGGTGTGAGTACCCTAAAAAGCATTGCTCTTTACACAGTCAGACATGCACACAAGCACACACACTGTTGACAAGTCTGGGGTTAGAACTCCCACCTAACTCCTTTATTACACTATGGCCATATGCAGTTACAGGACATGCTACGGAGATTACTAGGCTACAGCTGTTCCAGAGATGTATTTCTAGGTGGGTGACATCAGCAGCCTTGCCAAAGTTGGGTATGTGAATTGTAAGGGGTGTGAGAAGAATAAAATGCATAGCTTTTTACACAGTCAGTGACAGACAGACATGCACACATAGGCACACACAGACTCACACAGTTGCCAAGTCTGGGGTTTGACCTACCTAACTACTTTATCACACTACAGCAGTATGCAGTCACAGGATGAACTATGGAAATTACTGGGCTACAGTCTTCCCAGGGGAGTATTTCTAGGTGGATGACATCAGCAGCCTTGTCAAAGGTGGGTATATGAATTGTAAGGCATGTGAGTAGCCTAAAAGGCATTGCTGTCTACACAGTCAGACATGCACACATACACACAGTTCCCAGTCTGGGGTTAGAAATCCTACCTAACTAGTTTATCACACTACAGCAGTACACAGTTATGGGATGCGCCACAGAGATTACTGAGCTGCAACTCTCCCAAAGGTGTATTTCACATTGGATGACCTCAGCAGGCTTGTCAGAGTAGCTCTATGGGGTGGGCGGTGTGTGCATGGGCCATAACCCATTCATGTAGGGGTGACACGCCACATGCGGCCACACACGGGGTCATATGTCACAGGTACATGTATATAGCTACTCGATGACTACGTCCTTGTACAGTCATGTTGCACAGCTGGCACGTGGACCACATAGTCTGTGGTGCTGACAGGTACTGATCGCTAGTATCTGCAGTGAGTGACATCTGCACCTAATGTGTTTGGAGCCCTTTGGCTGTGTGCTGGGTGGAACAGGCCTGGATGGCTCCTTGCCACAATCACCCTCCTCCACACATTTATGTCCATCTATCTTTGGCTTATTATAGTGTGTTGTCCTTACATATATGTTTGTATTCCTATCTACTGTGCGTGCAAGGCATGAGTGGTGCATACTGACTTGTGTCTACACTAACAATTGCAACTGCCAGATGTGTCTGGTCTACTGGTGTTTGCAAACATGAGCTTCATGTGTTTAAGTGTGTGAGCATGCCAAGTATGACCTTTCATTATGTTGATGACCGACATTGCCTTCATTTCTTTGTGTGTGAGCATGCCCAGTAAGGCCGTTTGTTTTGCATGTGTGGATCATGTCCGGTGGTTTGTACTGCAGTGCTGACATTTGTGTTGTACACAGACAGGTAGCATGCTGTGTCTGCAGGGTATCCATCGATCATTTGGCATTGACTGTTGCAACATGTCTGCATAGCGGGGGGAACACCTGACTATTTCTATGTTTCTACACAGGATTGGGGGGTCGCACCTGACTGTTACTATATTTCTATGTAGGATACACCTGACACTTGTACACATTTGCTAGGACTGTACTGGTATGTCATGTACTCCATTTCAGTTAGTAGTCTTACCTATCGCGCTGGCTAGGCCATACCAGTGTACTACCGTTCTTATCTTTTGATTACCTATATATTCGTTTCTGACTTCCTAGCCATCACAACTGACTTCCCACTACCTGGCCTGCTGTAGTCTGTCTGTGTAGGCCTGGGTGGGTGGTTACCCATAGCCCTCATTCAGAGGCCATAGTACAGCATTTGTTTGTGTTTGTCTACACCTGTCCTGCTGGCTGTGACTGTTGTTGGGTATGTAACCCCCCCCTCCTGACTGCCATGTGTGAGTCCCTTATCTTGTGGGTGTCCCAGTATTGAGGGTGGTGCTACAGGGCTACCTACATTGGATGCACATAGTACAGTCCCTATGCATGGTTAGGCACAGGTAGTGTAATGTTTGGCATCCCTTTTACTGTATGTGAGAGTCAGAGAGAGTTGCTATTCCCTGGGTCCCTCCCATGTCAGAGTATGTGCTATGTGTTGCCTCTTTGCCAGGGCCAGGCCATACTGGGCATGCCTCCTTCTGCCTACTGGGGCAGGCTCAGATTGTTCCTCCTCTGAGTCACTCTGTGCCTGTGCAGGCCTTGGCATTGGTGGGGGTCTGTGTGGCCCTGCCTCATGCTGCTCCTGCTGCAGCTGTTTCCGCAGGATCATATTGTGTAGCATGACACATACAAGGATGATTTGGGTACATGTAGTTGGTGAGTACTGCAAGGCTCCACTGGATGTGTTCTGGCACCAGAACCGTGACTTGAGCATCCCAAACACATGCTCTATTATGAATCTTGTTTGTGCGTGTGCCTCATTATGGAGTTCTTGTTTGTGTGTGTGTGTGTGTGTTTCTGATGGGTGTCATCAGCCAAGGCTCCAGTGCGTATCCAGCATCCCACCACTAGGTGACCGTATGGGATGTCCCCATTGGCAAATTTCTGGTACAGCTGCGTCAGATGCCAGATGTGGGAATTGTGATAGCTTCCAGGGTGGCCAGCACACACATTCAGTATTATGCCCTGGGCATCGCACACAACCTGGCAGTTGATGGAGCGGAAGCCCTTGTGGTTGATGTAGACCCTACCCTGCTCACCGGGTGGGGTAGGGTCTACATCAACCGCAAGGGCTTGATGTAGACCCTACTCTGCTCACGGGGTGGTGCTTTGATGCGTATGTGTGTGTAGTCTATTGCAACCACTACCTCAGGGTATTCTGCTATTTGGTGGAAGAGACGCATATTGCTGGCCAACGCCTCACGGATGATGGGGAAATATATGTGCTCACTGACATGTGCTGACATGGCATACAGGAACTAGTGGAGTACCCTGGATGCTGATGCCTGTGAAATCCCCATAATATCCACAGTTGGCCTTTGGAAGGTACCCGTCGCTAGTATTCTTAGGCGTACACATACCTTAGTATCCACTGGGATGGGTTCCCCTCTATTAGTTCTGTGTGTCAGGCATGGTCGGCACAGCTCAACAATTTGCTGTAGGAGGTCCCTGTCCACCCTATAGTGCTCCACTATCTCCAGCTCATGTAGCCCTTGGTAGATTACCCTGGGTCTGTACACTCTTCTCCCTCTCCTCACTGTGGGTTGGTCGGCAGTATTCACATCCTCACCACCCTCAGCCTCTTCCACAAGTTGTATGACAGCTATTGCAGCCCTTAACATTTTGCTGTTTTGAGTGTTAAAAGTTCCCCGCTTGTTTACACTGGTGATGTAGGGTGTGGGAAAAAACAGAGGGGTAGGTGTTTGCATAGTTTATAGTAGTGTTCTGGGCTGCACTTGTCTGCTGCCTGTGTAATTGGCTGGTTCCAATACGTTTTACCTGGCAGTGAACCTAGTACCCCTTGATTACCTTCCTACTGCTGTTTTCCCTTCCCATTGCCCTTCTCTTTCAGCCTGGGCAGTGTGCCGTGCAGTCGGTGTACTCCAATGTGGACACTGCTGCTATTTCCTGGTTTCATTTCCTTTATCTTCCTGTAGATCACGGTGCGCACACCCGCTTACACTTTTTCATAAGTGCTAGGCAGGTTTAGACACACCCTGTAGCTTAGCTATGCTAGCTAGGAGCAACCCCGAGCCACAGGGCTCCAATCCGCTTACAGTATGCCTGACACACCCACCCATGATGTCACCTACCTCCTAGTCTTGCACTTGGCTATTCATACTCTTACACTGTTGGGACCTGCCTCACATGCTGGTGGAAACTGAGATTCATTATCCTTCCCCTCATTTGCATAGGATTGCCTGCTAATGCATAGTTACATGTGTCACACTGAGCCTACCCCCTTAGCAACCACTATTCAGTGGCTGGGTTCTCTTTTGCCTGCCATTGACTTACATGGCAGAATACTGATTTTAGTTGGAATGCTTGTTTAGGTTTATTTTCTTATTTTCCCACCAATCCCATTTGTGCGCCCCTGCCCTATGCTTAAACAGCCATGATCGGCGGTGATAAAATAAAAGTTGTATTTTGGACATTTTGCATTGTTTGCAATGCCACTGGCCTTATACCTGGCCATTGGCATGCTTCCTCAATGATATGCAGCTTTTATTTGGAGCTGTCATGTCCCCGTTTTGGATTTTGCAGAACAGTACTTGGTTACTAACCGAGTACATTTCTGCATATTACGCTAGTCCTGCAAGCCTTGATTCCAGCTTCCTGGATAGCAGATTTACCTCATTTGCATGGTTTTCACCTGCAAATGGGGTAATTTGCATATGGGGCTGGGAACATGCAGCAATAGTGCTAGAGCACTCGTGCACGTCAAACGAGCATGTACATGGATCACTGGGCCGCCATATTGCCAACATTACCTCTTACACTAAGCATGCATGCCGTGCAAGCTTTTGAGAATCCAGGGGTTGGTCTTTCTGCTGTTAATGTTTAGCAAATATATTTGCAAGTTTCTACCGGCTTTTTGCTTTAGGATTCAGTGGTACCACCTACTTTTTTTCTACTGTGTTAAACTCTGGCTAAGTGTTGTCTTTCTGCTGTTAATGTGTAGCAAATACATTAGCATGTTTTTACTGGCTTTTTGCTGTAGGATTCAGTGAAAACACTCAATTTTTGCTTTATGAACTGCACAGTTACAGCAAGTAAGTTTGTAGTGTTTTGCTATCTGTTAATTTTTCTCTCTGCTGTTAATCTCTAGCATACATATTTACATGTTTCCCCTGGCTTCTACTGAAGGTTTAATTGTAGAACCTGATTTTATGTTTTACGAACAGCACAGATACTGGCTAGTCTATTCAATTGTTAATAATATGCGTTAGTTCTGTTTGTGAAATAAGTTGGGTCATTGCCCACTTTTTTCATATATATATAAAAAACTGAAGCTACTTATTCTAAAGTGCTTAAATGTCACATTTACAGACTGTATGTTGTGTATCAAAGTGTAGGATTTAACTGAGATAGGTCTTTCTAAAATCTGTAAACCTCCATTTCAGTAATCCCAAACTTGCATACCAACACATATCTCTTGTTTGTTAGTTTATTTTCCTTCTGACCTTCTACACTATGGAAACCTCCATTTTAGTAATCCTAACCTTTCATGCATAGACAAATCTTATGTTAGCTTCTTTATTTTCCTGTTTAAAGGCTATAAAGCAGAATTACATAACCCGAGAAATATAGTGCACTACTTATGTTGGCCACACACTATAAAATGCAGCAGAGTATAGACGAAGAGTCAGTGGCATAGCTAGGAGGGGGCATGAGGGGGCTGTCTACCAAAGGCAGCACTTTTCCAGTCATTGACATGGGTGGCACTTTTCCAGTCGACAAGCAAACGCTACTTCCTCATATGCAAGCCAGGAGCCATTCAACCTCAAACAAGTAAGGAGCTTGTAAGGAAATACATGCATCTTTAAGGTGTGTGTGTGTGTGTGTGTGTGTGTGTGTGTGTGTGTGTGTGTGTGTGTGTGAAATGCCCCATTTAGGTGTTACTCAGGCTCAAACCCTGCACCTTGTATACAGGGAACAAGAGCCTGAGTTCTCTACCCATTCAAGGCACTGTCCCAGCTTAGAAATATTTGGCTCATACTTTTGATCTGTTCTGTACTGTTTATATGAAATCTGCTTTCATTGTTTGTAGCACAACAGGTAGTATGCTTGCTTTTGATGCAGAAGGCTGTGGGTTCTACTCCCACAGTATGTAGATGGATTGCTGATACTCTACTGTGTTGTAGTTGGGGGTTGATGCTGCAGTCCTGAGAATGTCCTCCTTTGGACGAGACACCTAGTAAGTGCAAGCCTGTTATCAGTTTGCCATCCATTTCCTATTGCAATATTACTAACTTATCATTTTTGTAATGTAACATAGGCAATTTATTCTTCAAGGGCAGCAGGAACTTTATTTGTAGATGAAACAATGATATAAAGTTGCTTGCTAGCAGCAACCTCTTAATTAGTTACAGATATCTTTAATGTGGAATTATTTAGATGACTTTTACTTCTGCAGAGATTGTGCATATTTACTGATATTGGTGGATTGCAATGACAGACGTTTGAGTAGACTTTTATGATGGAAATGTTCTGAATTGGGCAGTTTTGTCATTATTGGTTCTTATATTTTGTTTCATTGTTTACTGGAAAAATGTTCAAAACAATAAATTTAAAACATGCTAACAAGTGTGCTGTATTAAACAAGGAATATAATTTAATACAATCAGGAAGGTGAATCAAAGAGCACATGCATGTTTGCATGTTCTTAAATATGTGTGCAAAGGACCTATGATTTGAAAACAGCCCAAAGGTAAACTTTATCTGCCACTGGCCAGATGCATTTTCTTTGAATGTGCGTTTCAATGCTGTTTCAATGAATGTGAGTTTCAAGGGCAGAGAACTTTTAATGCTAAGTCTGTTACCATTGTGAGATTGTATTGCTTTGTTTAGCAGATGCCTTTCAATGTTTGTGCTATAACATTTAAAATAAATTTTTTTTAAATTAAATCCAAATAATCATTGTAGAAGTAAAGCATAAAGCAGTATCCATATTACAGTGTTATGGTAAATGGGGAGAAATAGCCAAGTAATGGGACACTGGAATGGCTGCAGGGGGGGACTTTGTATGGGGGGGCTCATATGACTATGATTTTGGCGAAGGGGGAGGGGCAGCAAGCTCAAAGACAGCCCCGGGCAGCACAAACTAACTACACCACTGCAAAGTGTACTTCATCTACCAAGTTCAATCATCAAGCAGTCCTAATTATTTTAATCTCTCTCTCTGCCAGTGTACTAAGCACATAATATTTCTGATAATTGCTGCTGCAAAAGTTAACATAATCACACTACAAAAGGAACTTCTGCAGCTTAATTTCATGTCCAGTTGCAAGAACACAATAAGAAACAATACCTTCAGTTAAAATCTATGTAAGGCAGTTTCAAAGAATCAAACTAAACTTAACTGCTTCCATCACTCCATTAATGTGTTCTGTACTGAAGTGTTGAATCTGCTGGATGGACACCCCTACACCCACCAACACCCACAAGACTTTTACTGGTGAAGGTAAATTAACACGTTAGTACACTTTACTCTAGCAGTGTAAAACATTCCTGGAAAGGCAAAAAAGCCCATAACAATAAAATTAAATGCTGTGACTCCTGTCAAGTATTTGGATATCAAAGACATTGTCTTTGTATCCATAAACATTCTACCTTACTGATTGTTTTTGGTGGTAAGCCATCTGTGTGGTGGGGGGAGTAATTGCATTCCATTGAAGTACCCGATTGGCCCTTCCCTCATCTCATTTGCTTCTCTAGCTACTAGAGATTAATTTCAAGCCAAAGTCACTGCAGTACCGACTGTTGCAGTTAACGTAGGTGCATGCTAACAACAATCTAGCAGCTTGTGCTCTTAACCAACTTCTTCTAGCTCACCAAATACTGTACCAACCTGACAAAACTCCAGCCTTACAAGACCTGATCACCCTCTACTCCAATAACCGAGAACTTAGATCCACTAACAAGGCATTAATCGAAATCTCCAAAACCCATTACAGCTTTGGTGACTCCTTGTATTCTAACAACATTGCCCAGACTTGGAGCTCCCTAGCACTACAAATCAGGGTACAACCAAACAAAACTATCTTAAAAAAACAGCTTATTTGCCACCTAACAACTCCTGGACATGCAACTGCTTAGCACCTGGCTGACATATTCTAACACCTTTCCCCTACCCAATATCCAACCTCTTCTTAAAACTCCCACATATGCACTATATATTATCACGTTACTTACCAACTCACTGCCACCTACTCCCCACTGCCCCATCTATACCCACTAACCCTCCCCTAGACTAAGTTGAAAAGCTTTCCCTTAAAATTTCAGTGAACCTCATATGAACTTGTATATGTACTCCTCCTTTGACAAACTGGCTTGTATATTTAGTTTTTCCTTTCTTCTCTTATCTTCATTACATCTTCAAGATTACCTGGCTAGTATTTTTTTTAGTTTTTCCTTTCTTGTCTTATCTTCAGTACATCTTCAAGATTATCTCTACTAAACATACTGTATGAACAGCAATTATATGTTACTGCCTACTATACTTTTAACTCTATGTCTAAACCACTATACTTATGTAATTATCTTATGCAATCATGTTATTACCTGCTATATTTTATAACTGTATGCATAATCCACAATGCTCATGTAAATATCTTATGTATAGTATGTTATCAATTGTTCTGGAGCTTTTCTCCTTGGGTTTCCACTGAGAACGGACAGCTCTGTCCAGTCAGACCACCCCAGTAAACAAATGTAAAATAAAATAATAAACAAATTGTGTTAATGTTTTTAAAATGATCAGGATTTGTCTTACATCCTGTCTTGCTGCAGTTTTACAGATTGTTATCCTTGTACTTACTCCACTGTGGGCCGACCCTTCCCATTCATCCCTCCCTACACTTGGTCTTCACTGCTCTCACCTGCCCTACCCTCATTCCCACACACCCCATACATCTACACTTGTACATCACTTATTCCACCCCCTCTACTCATCCTCCTATCCTGTACCTAACTGTATTATCCAATCACAAACTGTTCTCTTTATACTATCTCCACCCATGTTTGTTCTAAATTCCTTCTCAAATCTCACTCTGCTCCCTCCCCATAAAAGCCTACCTGTTCTCCACACTAGTATCACTGCTCATTACCTTACCTCATCATACTGCATGATTTTTACAAAACTAATCATGCTGTTTACCTCCTATATCACCTTATTCCTCCTCATCCTCTCATTCCTAACATCCCCACCAGTAGTAATAATAAATAAGCACACCTCAACCATTACTCCATCATCACTAATCAACTGTCTTCTTTCTAGCTACTCATAAATCTCTTCAAGCTTATTTCCCATAACTCCATTCCACTGTTGTAACCCCAAAATATAAAAAAATGTCAGCACCAATGTCAAGGTAATGATTCTACCCATCTCTGCTAAAAATGCCATAATAAACACTCCATCGTTCTCTACCATACATCAGTGTGGTGACATCCACCCCAGCCCAATTCCCAGTCAACCCCCAAACCATAGAATCCACCCTAAAAGTTTCAAAATTGTCACTCTAAACACTAAATGCATATGCAGCAAAATCACAGATTGTCATGTCTGGATGACCCTAGACAACCCAACATCCGGGCTATAACAGAGGCATGGCTAAAGCCTGAAATAAAATATGCTGAAATACTACCCCAGATTATAATAATTTTAGGTTCGATATAAAACATAAAAAAGCAGGTGGAATAGCTATAATCTTCCCAAATATGCTCACAGTAACTCCCTATACAAACACAATTCCAAATTTTTGAAATGCAGAAACCTTAATCTTATTCCTGAAACTTAATAGAGCCAAGAGCATATGTATTGATGTGATACATATCCCGCCAGGACAGAACATCCCAATACTTGAAAACATACTATGCTGGATTTCAGATATAATCACAAATTAAATTGTTGTCCTGAGTGATGTTAACAATGACTAGCAGTATTTATCCACAAATTCACCACACATCATCGTGAACATCTTTAGATTTACTCAGCTTATTAATACACCAACAAGATATAACAAAAATAACTCCCAACAATCTATTCTGGATTGGATTTTGGTTACCAACCCATATAATTTTACCTCCTCATGTACCCTTCCTGATACACTAAGTGACCATCTGCCAGCTTATACCCACAAGAGTATTATACAACTAGCAAAGGAATATAAGCTCAAAACTGGCAGTAATCTCTGCAGATTCTCGAATGAGTCTTTCATTGAAGCTCTGAAAGCAGTTAACTGGTTCATCCTAAAAGACTCTCCCTAAATGATGCAGTTGAATGCTTCAGTGCAGCATTTCTAAATATTCTTAACACCCTAGCCTCATAGCGTACAAAAATCATTAAAAACAGCCATACTCCATGGCTCACCAACCAATGCAAACTCCTTATAAAAGACAGAGACAAAGCTTGGATTAAACTAGCAAAAGAATAAAAATTACAAAAATTGGCAACTATTCAGACAACTACAAAACCAAGTCAATAAACAAATTAACAGAGATAAAAAAATCTTATTATACTTAACTACAATATAGCCATAAAAACAGCCCTATAGAATTCTGGCCATCCATATCTTCTCTCATCAACCCAGGTAAGAAAAGGATCCCAGCTCATACCCAGACATTTCCCCCTCTTCAAACAGCTACCTATTTCTATGCACACTTCATAGAATGCATAGCCAGCTTAACCTCAAACTTGCCTAACACACCCCCTTGCCACACAGCCAATTTTCCCTACCTTAGACCCTAACAGATTTCCTTCACAAAAGTCACCTATTTGCAACCTCTCCTCTACACATACTGACAACTCTACCCCACCCACTTTACCTTTCCCTCAGTTTCTATAACTCTCATAAAAAAAGCTTTTACATAAATTAAAACCTTGTTCTTCCTCAGCTGACAAACTTTTTCCCAGAATACCTAAATCTAGCTGCAGATGTAATAGCATACCCAATCAGTATTCGTATTAATAGATCAATAACAGAATCCTGTGCCCCTAACTTGTAGAAAATGGCACATATTACCCCTTACATAAAGGAGGTAATTCCACGGGTATTCCAAATTTATGTCCCATAGCCATCCTGTCAGACTTTCTAAAACCATTGAAAGATGTATACAGCAACAATTTCTCCACTATCTCTTACAAAATAAGGTAATCACCAATAGGCAATACAGATTTCTGCCAGAACACAACACCTATACTACATTATTATAATTATTATTCACAGACGCTGTCAATAAAGCTTGTAACTCTAATAAACTTGTATCTGCAATATTTCTATATTTATCAAAAGCCTTTGACATGGTCTCTTACAGTATACTCCTCAATCAACTTTCCACCCTGGGTCTATCATCTCCACCTATTCAATGGTCCTCTAGCTACCTTGTCAACAGACAACAAGCTGTAACATGCCAAGGCTCCATCTCTGCATACCTTCCCACTTCCATAGGAATCCCACAAGGATCCATCCTTGGCCCTATACTATTCAATATTTTTATCAATAAGCTACATTCATTTTCTTGTGAAGGCACCTTGATTCAATTTTCAGATGACTCTACCATCATCTGCTCTTCAAACACCTTAACTCATCTCCAAGAAATCACTCAATAAGCTGTCATCTCCATTGAAACCAGGCTTACAACAGCACAACTCCTACTCTACCCATCAAAAAACAAACTCTTCCTCTTTACTCCCAAAACTCACACCCCTTACAAAGCATCTTTCAAAATATTTTTAGCAAGTGGCACTGAAATTGAGTTAGTACACCACACCATACTATTGGGAGTCATAATGGATGATAATCTAAATCTGACCTCCACATCCAAAGCAATATCAAGAAAACCCATCAAAAACTAGGCATGATATACAAAAACATTTTCTGAGCACACCCACAAAATTACTCTAGCCAAAACCTACTTTCTGCCCTCCCTACTCTATGGAGCACCAATTCTAACCAATTTACAATCCTCCATAAAAAACAAAATTGAAAGCTGCTACAACAAAATTGCCAAGTGTGCTACTAATTCATCCTCCTTTACCTATCACCATAAAACTCGGTATACCCTTAACTGGCTGGAACTTCCACTCCTCCTCTCCTACATTCATCTTATAACAGTACATAAAATCATACACAAACCATTAACCTGCCAGCTCTTACCCTTTTAATCAACATGCATTTTCCAAAAAGAACTCTTACACCAGAAGGCAAACAATTTCTCACCATAAATAACCCAAATAAATCCCCCGGACAAAGCCTACACTTGTGCTCAGTAGCAAAAAAATGGAAGTCCTTGCCTCTAACCACCAGAACTATTTCTAACCTACCCACCTTTAAATGCTCCCTAAAAGAATACCTTACAAAATGATGGACCTGCTCCTGTGCCATTCCTGGCTGAACTTGCTCACTATACTTCACTCACCCCCTCTAACTAAATCCCACTTCATGACCCTCTCCGGCTTCCTACTCCACTCCTGTACCTCTTTCTCTTTCCTCCCTACTCACCTGAGCTACCTGAAGACACCCGTACCCTGCACTCTTCTTATAATCTCCTTCTCTCCATCCTTCTTCCTTATATAACCACAATATGAACTCAGTCTCACATACTATGAAATCACTCATTTTCACCTCACTGTCTCAAATCATGTAATCTCTAATATCTCTTTAAATATCTTATTAGAATTGTCTCAGGTCTCATTTATCACATACTAAAATATGTAACAAATAATAAGAATATTGACTTTTTCCTCACATATTTTCTCCACCTCATTATTGTTTTTCATTGTATTCTACTATCAGATATATGTTTGATGTTTTGCCCATTAGAGCATTTTTTCACTCTTATGTTTTGTAGTGTAGCATGATACTTTGTGATTTAAAATATTTGTACTTGAAGTTTCATAATGCAACATGATACTTTGTGATTTAAAATATTTGTACTTGATGTTTTGTAATGTAATATGATACTTTGTGATTTAAAATATTTGCACTTGATGTTTTGTAATGCAACATGATACTTTGTGATTTAAAATATTTGTACTTGATGTTTCATAATGTAACATGATACTTTGTGATTTAAAATATTTGTACTTGATGTTTCATAATGTAACATGATACTTTGTGATTTAAAATATTTGTACATGATGTTTCATAATGTAACATGATACTTTGTGATTTAAAATATTTGTACTTGATGTTTCATAATGTAACATGATACTTTGTGATTTAAAATATTTGTACTTGATGTTTCATAATGTAACATGATACTCTGTGATTTAAAATATTTGTACTTGATGTTTCATAATGTAACATGATACTTTGTGATTTAAAATATATGTGCTTTATTTTTGAAATATTATGATTGTGGAGGTTTTCTCCCCAGGCCTCTGCTGAAAATGGGCACTTTCTGGTGCAGTTAGACTTTCCTGGTAAACAAATGTCAAACAAATAAATAAAATAATTTAGCAAATAAACAAAGGCATGCAGTCATAGATTATGAAGTATGCAAGATACCTTGTGCTGCCTTCCATACTTTGTTGGACTGCTATATTTCATACATCCCTCTCCCTGCCTACTGCTTTTTGCTTCTTGGCAGTGAGACTCAAAGTGTTGCATCTAAATGTGGTAATTATTGGCAGGAAGTACATCAAAATGCTTTCCAGTGCACTGCGTTGGTAGGAAACTTACACACTATGTGATTCATAAACATTCACACTATACAAGTTCTGCACAAAGCGGAGCTCCAAATGGGTATATGTTCACAGCCATATTGCTTTGCACACCTGTGCAATTCAATGATAGGTATAAATTTGTGCAGGTGAAGCTGCTCTGCCATTCTCAAATTTTAATGTTAAAATGAATAATTTTAAGAGACGTCAAAAATTTAGAAATCTGGTAAAGTGACTGACAGGCATGTGTTTTTATAACATTTACATGTAAACTGAGAGTAATAACACAGGATGAGTAAAGGGGGCAACTGGCCTCAGGTGCAAGCTGTTAGCTGAAGGGACTTGAGTGGAATACTAGGGTTAATTTAAAAAACTGTGCATGGTATCATGGCTTCATAAATGAATGTGCCTAGTAGCTCAGTGTGCAAAGTTTAGCAAGGAGTTTCCAAAAAAATGTAGCAAGGAACTTGTAAAAGTTTATGGATGGTTGCAACAGTTCAGTGGGTTAGGAAGCTTTTTTTATTTTTTTTTGTCCCTGAGTTTCAGGAAAATCACTCCCCCCTCCTTAACTTTGGGTTTAAAGGGGCCCAGGATGCTGGATGAGTTAGCTGTGGCTCTGTGAAAACATGAATCAATATTTCCAAAATAATCCATGACATATGATGTGTCATCACTAGCATTATATGGGCTTCAGGGGAAATTAGGCCACAATACATTAATAAAAAAACAGCAAAGAATGCCAAAACATAAACCAAACTCAGGAATGCATAGGATCATATAGGTTCATAGGTTGGTACTAGGCTATCGGCCCTAGGGCCTATGCAAGCCTAGCCATAACAATTCCCTGGATATTTCTTCCCACAGTATTTACTTCTCTGGACCCCTGTCTAGCAGGGCATCTGGCATGATTCCCGGGGTGAATTTCCTATCTCCTATCCAATCATTAAGGTTCCTTTTGAAGAGGGCCAAGGGGGCACTCTGCTTGACATGTATGGGCAGTCTATTCCAGAGTATGGGGAGTCTCTAGGTCAGAAACCTATCCCTCCAGCATGTTTTGTTCATTGTGATGACAAGGTTTAGATCCCTGGAGCATGTGGCTCTGAGGGATTTGGGTTTCTTTAAGTGGAGCATGTCCAACAGCTCAGGGTTTGACATGGCCTTGTATGTTAAGCAGAGATCACCTCTGAGTATACAATATGCCACAGAGTATAGCTGGAGTTTTTTAGACAGTCAGCATATGGCATCTGCTTTAGGCCTGTGATTCTTTTAGTGAGGTATTTCTGTGGCCTTTCCAGCTGTTGCAGATGTCTTGTGAGGTACATACCAAATGGGGCATTATACTGTATAATGGGTCTAATGAGGGATGGGTACAGCGGGACAATGACCTCCTTTTTTCTGGATGAAAAGCCCTTAGTGATGAGGTGTGCCACATAGAAGGATTTCCTGACTGTGGTTATCGAAAGTGAGACCACTGTCCACCTGTGTCCCTAAGTCTCTCATCACACTTTTGATGTTTAGTGTTCTGCCACCTATGTGGTAATTCATGGGTACATGTTTTTTCACAAAGGGGATAACTATACATTTCTTGGCATTAAGCTTGAGCCCATGGCTCTGGCACCAGGCATCTGTTTCTGTAAGGCCCTTTTGTAGAATATCCACATCATTTGGGGATTCAGTAATGGCTCCCAGTTTGCAGTCATCTGCAAACTTTGTTAGCCAGAGTCCCTTAGTGTTGGCCTGTACTTCAGAGAAGTAGATGCCAAACAAGAGTGGTCCCAGGACTGAACCCTGAGGTACTCCACTTGTCACTTGTCTGGATTTGGAGTCGGCTACTTTTACAGTCTGGGTTCTGTTAGTAAGCCAGTTGGCAACCCATCAAGTGACGTAGGGATTTATGCCCAGCTTAGTAAGTTTATCTATGATTCCAAAGTGGGCGATGGTGTTGAAAGCCTTGGTGAGGTCCAGATAGGCTGTGTGGACCGCCTTACCCTCGTCCACAGCTCTGGAGACTGATTTGAAGAAGTCAGTCAGATTCAGGAGACAAGATCGGCCCTTCACAAACCCAAACTGGGTGGGGTCCAGTGTTTGAAGGCTGCCAATGTCTTTGGTTATAAGTTCCATGATAATGCATTCCATGCCCTTGCAGATCGGGCTTGTCAGACTGATGGGATGGTAGTTCCCTGGATCCAAGGTGGATCCTTCATTGTGGACCGGGATAACTGTAGCTGTGCACCACTCAGTGGGCACGAAGCCTGAGGTGAGGCTATGATTAAACATGACACTTAGATGAGGTGCCAGCTCATTTTGTAGTTCATGTAGTACACAGCCTGGGATGTCATCTGGTTCCATGGATGCTGTATTCTTAGCTTTGGAGATTGCAGTTTCTACCTGTGTGGCTATGATTATCAGAATTTGGCAATCTTTTGGTATTGAGATGGGCCCTTTAGAGGGTGAGAGGGGGGTGAAGTTGGCACTAAATCGATCTGCCAGGATATTGGCTATATCCTTGGGATAAGTATATTTAATGCCATTCTGTTGTAGCTCAGAGCAGATCTGAGCATTGCCATTTAGATTCTTGACATAATTATAGAATGCCTTGTGGTTGTCCTTGGAATCTTTGGCAATTTTATTTTCGTAAATAGCATTTGAGGATTTTATGAAGGATCTCAGCTTCTTACTGAGGCTGGTGAGGGAGTTTTTGCATCCTGGGATTTTCCTCTTTTCTGCAACAGTTTCTTCCTTCTGTTGTATAGTTTGTTTATAGCAGGGGACCACCAGATTGGCTTCCTTTTTTTGGAGAAGAGTATCTTGGTTCTATTTGGGATGGCACGATTCATGCATGAGTGGATGTGCTCGTACAGTGCCTTAGTGTAGGATTCTGCAGTCGAACTTCCAGATCCCGTCTGCGTGGGTGTTGTGAAGTTTGTCACTTCTGACTTCAGTAGCATGAAGTTGGCTTTGGGGAAGTTTTTTAAGGAGGTTTCCTTACTGGGGGGTGGGGTGGGGGTGGGATGTGGATGTCAAAGGTGATTTGCTTATGGTCAAACCTGACCAATGAGGGGGTGACCACTGGTGTGGAGAATCTATCTCCCATGTTGGTAATGACCAGGTCTGGGATATTGGAGCCCCTGGTGGGACAATGGATTAGTTGATCCAGGGCGTTGGAATTTAAGAATTCCAAGAACCGTTGGGAAAAGGAGTTGGTACCCGAGTAGTTTTCCCAATTAATGGCAGGGTAGTTGAAATCACCCAGTATTAGGGTGTTTGGTTGTATCTTAATATTTTCCAATATGTTTAGAAAGGTGTAGTGAGAATCTTGGGGCATGGTGGGGGATCTGTAGCAAGTTACAATTTGGATTGCAGTTTTACCTAGTGTTAGTTGCACCTGGAGAATTTCAGATGCATTGTGTTGGGCAACTAGCATGGAGGTGTGAATATCTTTGGTGAATATGGACACTCCTCCACCTTTAGTGTTTTGGTCTTGGTTTTGTGCCCGAAAAGTGTGGTAAGAATTGTAGCCTGGTATTGCAGGGGTGCTCTCTGGAGCCTTGAACCTGGTCTCAGTTACTGCACAGATATCGATGTTCTCCATTTTTAGGAGTGCCTCAAGAGAGTGCATTTTGAGGTTTAGACTTCTAGCATTGAGTAGCATTACCTTCAGATTTTGCATGCTTGTATCTGTTACGGTGGTGGTTTTAACCTTTGAACCTTGCCTAAAAAAGGCACTATAGGGGTGGCAAGAGCTTTAGCCAGTAACCTGAATCCCAGGGGTGACAGGTGTAGACCATCTCTGGCAAAGCATCGTGGTTTGTCGATCATGTCTTCCCAGGCAGACAAATACTGGATCCCCTTTGAATGATACCAGAAGCTTAGCCAATTGTTGAAGTCATTCATTTTGTCCTTATACTGAGGTATCATTCTGGGTGAAGGCAGGATGCTACTCAGGGCTAGAGTCATACCTGCCTGGGTCACATGATCCAAGAGCTCTTCCATGTCTCTTTTTATGTAGTCCAGGGAGGTACGTCTCAAGTCATTCACTCCAGCATGGACAATGACAGAGTCATATTTGTACTTGTTGTGGAGTGACTTGAATGCATGCGTTATGTGGCGGATCCTGGCACCCAACAGGCAGCTGGCTGTAATTTTCTCCTTGTTCAGCCTGGTGAGTGGGACATCAGTGTGCCTGACTATAGAGTCACCTATGACTAAAGTGTTGGGTACATTGTCTTGCCTTAGGGGCTGTTGTTGGGTGGCACACTGGTGTTGTGAGTTATGTGTCACTTTGGTTGTGACTGGTGTTTATTTGCATTTCGGCTTCGGAGGTCCTTGTTGCTTGGGCAGATTAATGTTAAGGGCCTCTGCATATGTGGCTATAGTGTTGCTATGTGTGGGTGTTGATGGTGTGGGTTTTGAAGGGCTATGAGTTGCTTGAGGTGTAATGTAGGTGTTAACCTTCTCCTCTTGACTGTCTAGCACAATCTTGACCGGACAGAGCTTTACTTCCAGTTTGGCTATGTAAGTGCATCTCTCACAGGTTGTAGTGTTGGGTGGTAGGAGGAGAGGATTGTCTGTGTACATGAGGCAGTTGCTGTACTGCCCCAGTATGCTCAGATTCACCAGGTGGACAGGAGAAATCACTGGAAGCTGACCCTTGGACATGCCTGTTTAGGTGCTTTTTTGTAACGTTTAAGAGCTGTTTTCCCTTACCTTTGCAAGGTACTTTGCAGTTATAGGCTGTTTAGTGCCTATGATTAATTTCTCCTTATTGACAAGGAAAGCTGAGTGCTTGAATCAGTTTCAGGCTTCCTAGTGCTTTCCAGCAGGTTCTAGAGCAAGTGCTAGTCACAGAGGTTCAGATTTTAGTGCTACTACTGAGAAATCAGCTAGTTCTAAGGGAAAATTTGAAGAACAGACTTTCTGGCACCTGGAATAGTTTAACTGTAGCCTTGCAGTGCTGCACGATGTGAAAAATGTGCAAACACATGCGTTTTTAAGCCAGAAAGTTGAAAGGATAGAAATCAGCCCAAAAAGACTAATAAAATTACAATTTCACAGCTGGAAACCACTCTAGTGTTAGATAGGCAGTACAATGCTCACCAATCCCACTGGTAGGCAGTAGGACTTTCCTCTACCACAGCAAGGTCTGGATAGCTCTGAGCACAGAAAATAAAGTCCTGAGACAAGCAAAGCCTGGGATATGGACTGGCTAGAAAAGGTGGGAAACGAGCAAACAAGATAGTGGGACAGATTCAGGAAGGCTTACACGGAGTTCAAGAGTAGTGTAAGCCTCCGTGTAAGCCTCCCGATTCAGGAACAGCCAAAATCTCCGTGTAAGAGACAGCTAACACGTCTCTTACACGGACTGGGTGTGGAAATGCTCAATACCTCATTTGCAGCTCAAAGATATGCAAATGAGGTATCTGAGCGATCCACGAAGCAGAAACCAGTCCGTGTAACGGACGTGTTAGCTGCAGAAATGTACTCAACTGACAACTGAGTACATTTCTGCAAAATTAAAAACGGAGCTATGTCAGCTCCAAATAAAAGGTGCATTTGTTTCATTAAGCATGCCAATGGCCAAATATGTGGCCATTGGCATGAAAAACTTTTGCAAAAATATGTTATATAACTTTTTTTTTTTCACAGGATTTTGAGGTTTAACTACAGCGCACACCCGCGCAAACGGGGTGCGCTACCTAAAACTAAAAACCGAAGCTTATAAGCCCACAATTGTGGGATTTATGTATTACATGGAATGTCAATGGAGGGACTTGCAGACCAAAAACAATATGGCCTCCATTTAGTGGTTGTCAAGGGGGGGAAGCTCCGTGTAAGACATGTAACTAGTCATTACTAGGCAATCCTATGTAAATGAGGGTTACAATACTGAATCACACTGCTACATAGGTAATGAGCACTTTCTGAGTAGTGTAAGAGTTAGAGAAGGGAGAGGAACAGAGTAAGAGGTAGGTGACATCACGGGGAGGAAGGATAGATACAAATGCACCAGATTGGAGGGCAATGTAAGGTGAAAGATGACAGACAGACTTCAGGGAGGGAGGTGTGTCCCAACAGAACACTAGGAAAGTCAAGAAATTGAAGGTTTACGCTATCCCTACACTCAAAGTTTCTTGAAATATGTGCATGCGCGCGTGTGCGCGCGTGTAAGGCAGGCTCAACATATTGGAGTGTGTTGCAAACCGTTTACAACGGTTCGCGTGGGCGTGCACGTGTGTAAGGCAGTGTGCGCGCGTTTTAACATGAATCAGCCTAGTTCACACTGTGTAAGGATGTGTGCGCGCGTGTAACACCGTGTAGGGATGTGTGCGCGCGTTTAAGTGACTGTGAGCATGTTTAAGCTGGTGTGCACATTGCTCCCCCTCAGGAAAGAGAGAGGAAACAGGAAACAACTAAAATACACGGAAACTGCCAGAGGATACTGCTGCAGTTAATTGTTGGAAACAATTGGAAGCAGGCAATTATGCAGGCAGACTAGAAGCCCAACCCAGCATTTAAAACACTGCAAAGAGCAGTGCAGGGTGTTTCTCACAACAGATACTGCAAGAAAGTAAGCTATCAGAATTGAAAACTGAAAAAAGCTGAACTCAGAGCAGAAATGCTAGGGGCTGCCATAGCTGTTATAATCAGGCAAAGGCGAATTGCTGAGGGTGGTGACAATGCAGATGCTGACAGACAACCCAGAGTGAGGAGAAGGAGAAGAGTATACAGGCCCAGGGTCACCTACCATGGGTTACATGAGCTGGAGATAGTAGAGCTACAGAGTGGACAGAGACCTTCTGCAGCAGATTGTTGAGCTGTGCAGGCCACATCTCACACACAGAACCAACAGAGGGAACCCATCCCAGTGGAAACCAAGGTATGTGTTGGCCTAAGAATACTAGCAACAGGTACCTTCCAGAGACCAACTGGTGATATGATGGGGATATCACAGGCATCAGCCTCCAGGGTACTGCACCAGTTCCTGGATGCCATGTCAGCACGTCGGTGATCATATATATGTCCCTAATGACCGTGAGGTTGTGGCCAGCAATATGCGTCTCTTCCAGCAAATAGCAGGATACCCTGAGGTGCTGGGTGCAATAGACTGCACGCACGTACGCATCAAAGCACCAGCTGGTGAGCGGGGTAGAGTCTACATTAACTGCAAGGGATACCCCTCCATCAACTGCCAGGTCGTGTGTGATGCCCAGGGCATAATAATGAATGTGTGTGCTGGCTGCCCTGGGAGCTACCACGATTCCCACATCTGGCATCTGACGCAGCTGTACCAATCATTTGCCAGTGGGGACTTCCCACATGGACACCTAGTGGGGGATGCAGGTTATGCACTTGAGCCGTGGCTGATGACACCCATCAGAAATGCACACACACCTGAACAGGAACGCCATAATGAGGCACACGCACAAACACGTAATGTCATAGAGCATGTGTTTGGGCTGCTCAAGTCACGGTTCTGGTGTCTGGACACATCTGGTAGAGCCTTGCAGTACACACCAACTACATGTACCCAAATAGTCATGATATGTGCTATGCTACATAATATGATCCTGCGGAAACAGCTGCAGCAGGACCAGCACAGGGCTGGGCCTAACATCCCCCCACCATTGCCAAGGCCACCACAGGCAGAGTGTGACTCGGAGGAGGAACAACCTGACCTTGTCCCAGTAGGCAGAAGGAGGCGTGCCCAGTATGCCCTGGCCTTGGCAAAGAGGCAACGCATAGCACATACACTTGGTCAGTACGAACACTGGGACTGATACCCGCTCTGACTCACTCATATAGTAACAGGGATGCCTAACATGACACAACCTGCTTCCAAACATGTACAGGGAGTGTAGTATGTGCATCTGACAGAGGCAGCCCTGCAGCACCACCTGAGGCATGAATGCCATGTGTTAAGTAATGTAATACCATGTACCATATGCACACCTGAGGACCTGACTAACATCCACCCTCACCAATCATAAACCACAAAAAACACAAACCTAACTCATAGGTACCACAAGGGATAGTAACCTAGATGTAATGCTACCCAATGCCAGAAGTATAAATGCGTGCAGTGTAAACGCACACAGTATAGAGAATGTAGATATCAGTGCTGTAATAGAAAACAGGGTCAAAGCCCACATCAGCACCCTGACACTACCAGGTCACACCTCTGTCCTAATAGCAGGAACAGCCCCAGGCCTACTCCGGCAACGTGAGTGTCAAATGAAATATTATGTCAACCTGGGTGCCCAGGTCCCTGATAACCTCTTCTGTGCTTAGAGGATTGCCACCTAGATGGGAACTAGGGGTAACCCTGTTGTTCCTGAAGGGTATGACTATGCATTATTTAGCGTTTAACGTAAGGCCATGGCTCTGGCACCAGTTATCTGTGTCTATGAGACCCTTCTGAAGGATGTCTGTGTCAGATGGGTTTCCAACTATGGTTCCCAGTTTGCAGTCATCTTCAAACTTTGTCAGCCATAATCCTCCTGTGTTTGCTTGTACTTCTGAAAAGTAGATGATGAACAAAAGTGGGCCCAGGACTGAGCCCTGTGGGACACCACTTGTGACAGCTCTGGAGTGTGACATGGCACCAGCAACTTTGACCCTGTGTGTTCTGTCACTTAGCCAGTTTGCAACCCATCCTGTGATGTATGGGCTCACATTTAAGCTGGTGATGTTTTCAATGATACCTGAGTGGGGTATTGTGTCGAAAACCTTTGCCAGGTCAAGGTAGGCTGTGTGGACTGCCTTGCCCACGTCAATGGCCTGGGTGACTGTCATGAAAAAGTCAACCAAGTTTAAAAGGCATGATCTGCCCTTGACAAAGCCAAACTGGATTGGATCCAACGTCTGCAAGTCCCCTATGTCTTCATTTATCATTCCCATTATGATATTCTCTATAGCTTAGCAGACCAGGCTTGTCAAGCTAATGGGATGGTAGTTTCCAGGGTTGGTGGAGGCACCTCCTTTGTGAAGTGGGTCCACCATTGCTGTATGCCACTCCTTGGGCACATATCCTGAGGTGAAGCTAAGATTAAACAGGTGCCCTAACTGCGGGTGTAATTCCTCATTGAGTTCATGGAGCACACAACTGGGGACACCATCTGGTCCCATGGATAAAGTGTTTTCCGACTTGGATAGAGCAGTTCTCACCCCAGCATTGGAGATGTTTGGGGGGCTACAATCCTCTGGTGTAGATACCCCTCCAGTTGGGGGGAGGGGGGGGAGAAATCGTACTGAACCTGTCAGCCAGTATGTTGGCAATGTCTGTAGGTTCAGTGATATTTACATCATTCCGAACTAATTCTGAGCATATCTGGGAGTTCCCTCCCAGGTGTCAAACATAGGTAAAAAAGGCCTCATGATTGTCCCTTGAGTCCTGAGCGGGTTTACTTCCGAAACTTGCCTTGGATGATTGTATGGGGGAACCCAGTGTTTTACTCATAATGAGCAGGGGTGTCTTCCATTCTACGGATGTCGCTCTATGTTGTAGTAGCTCCTTCCTTTTGTTGTAGAGCTTGTTTATGGCTGGGGTCCACCAGACTGGATGCTTGCCTGTGGTACAAAGAGTCTTTGTTTTGTTTGGGATTGCTTGATCCATGCAGTCCTGGAGGTGCTGGTAGAAGGCATTTGTAAGTGATACAGCGGCTTGGGTAATGGTGTCCACTGGCTTGGGGGCCTTGAAAGAGACCACACCAGTCCGTAGAAATGTGAAGTCGGCATTTGAGATGGTCTTCACTGTTTGTTTTTCCATCTGGGGTGTGGGTGGGATGTGGACTCCCACTGAGATTAGTTCATGATCTGATCTCACCAATGATGGGTATACTGCTGGTGTTGAACAGTGTGACCCCATGTTCGTGATGATGAGTTCTACTATGTTGTCTCCACTTGTGGGGATGGTGACCAGTTGTTCCATGGCATTTGAGTGTATGAACTCTTGGAACCTTTGGGTTAGAGTGTTGGGGCTTGACTAGTGATCCCAGTCTATATTTGGATAGTTGGAATCACCCAGTATGATGGTGTTTGGAGATACAGTTATCCTCTCCAGTGTTTTCGGACAGCTGTGTGAGGTACCTGAGTTTGAGAGGGTGGCATGTAACATGCTACAAACTGCAGAGCAGTCTTGCCTATGGTTACTGGCACCTGGATGGTCTCCGATGCATCGTGTGTTGCCACCAACCTTGAGGTGAGGGTGTCCTTGATGAATATGGACACCCACCCTCCTTTCCTGGTGTTGTCCGGATTTTGGTGCCGGAACGCATGATATGAGGTAACACCCAATAGTGCCGGGGTGCTGTCAGAAGCCGGGAACCAGGTTTCAGGCACAGCACAGACATCAATGTGCTACATACTGAGAAGGGCGTCGAGTGTGTGCAGCTTGAGGTTGAGACCTCTGGCATTGAGCAGCATTACCCTTAGTGTCTTTCCTTTTCTGTGTTCTAGGGTGGTAGGTGTAGAATCTGATTCTTGCATAAAAAAGGCACAATGGGGGTGGCAAGAGCATCATCCGAAATCCGGAAGCCCAGGGGTGACAGGTGCAAGCAGTCCCTTGCAAATCAGCATAGCCTGTCCAGCATGTCATCCCAGGCAGACAGACATTGGACCCCCTTTGAATGACACCATAGTTTAAGCAAATTATTACAGCTGATCATCTTGTCTCTGTTTATGTGGCATCATACTTGGTGAAGGTAGTATACTGCTCAAGGTCAGGGTCATACCTGCCTGGCCTACATAATCAGAGGGATCCTCTATGTCTCTTTCCATGTAGTCCAGGGAAGTACATCTCAGGTCGTTCACACCAGCATGGATAATGACTGGGTCAGACTTGTACTTGCAGTTGAGTGACCTGAGTGCTTGCATTATGTGGTAGATTCCAGTGCCCGATAGGCAGCTTACTGTGACCTCCTCCGTACTCGATCTGGTGAGTGGGATGTCAGTGTGTCTGACTATGGAGTCACCTATGACAAGTGTGTCTGGCATTGTGTTTGGCCTTAAGGGCTGTGACTGTTTGGCACACTGACTCTGTGGTCTATGTGTTGCATGTGCTGTGCCCTGTGGAGGCAGTTGTGTGGGTGTCTGCTGTGGTGGCCGCTGCTGTTTTGGTAGAATTCTGATCAGAGCCTCCGAGTATGTCTTTGTTTGTCTATGTGTATGATTTTAAGTTGTGATAGTGCTATGTGAGACTGGGTTTGTGATGTGTGTGGTTACCTTCACCTTCTCTCTGGTCTTGCTAGCCCTATGTTGAGAGAGCTCAGCCTCCACTTTGGCTATATAGTTGCATCTCTCACATGTATGTGTGTTTTATGGGAGAAGGAGAGGGTTGTCAGTGTACATGAGGCAATTGTAACATTGCCTCAATATTCCCAGGTTCACCAGCTGAGCAGGAGAGGACACTAGCAACTGATCCCTAGACATGCTAGAAGGAATAGACAAAACAATGTTGGAATACAGTGCGATATCAAGCCCCCAAACCACATCATAGTGCTTGACTGACAATACCTACACATACACCATAGTTTCATAGTGTCATAGTTTACTAGTAGGCTATCCGCCCTAGTGCATGTATATGCCTAGCCATAGTGATGTGGCTATTGCCACCCCTTATAGTGGTAATAAGTGTACAGAATAGATTCGAATATTGTGCCTCTGACTTAGTAGTGACACATTATGACCCCTTACGTAATTGAATAACATGACTGTGCCTCTGTCTAGTCTGTGCCTCTGTCTCATATGCAGTTGTCCAGATGCCTCTTCCAACATGAACTGGGATACTCTGCTAGAGTGTGAGATGCCTCTGAGTTATGACTCTGTCCCTCCAGCATGTCCTATACATGTATGTGCTGAGGTTCAAATCTTCAGCTCTCATGGTTCTGGTGGATTTGGATTGCTTGCAGTGGAGCATGTCCACCAAATCCTGATTGGACATGGTCTTGTATGTCAGGCATAGGTCACCTGTAAGTATGCGGTATGACACTGAATAAAGCTGGGTTTCCTCTATTCTGGAAGCATATGACATGTGTTGTAGACCCCTGATCTTCATGGTAAGGTACTTTTGGGGTCTCTCCAGCTGTTGCAAGTGCTGGGTGAGGTACATACCAAATGGGGCTTTGTATTCAATCATGGGCCTGATAAGGGAGAAGTATAGTGGTACAATGACCTCATATGATCTGGATGGAAAACCCTCCATGATAAGGTGGCCAAGATAGATAGTCATTCTAACCACTTTGGCAACATGGGTGTCAAACGAGATGTCACTATCTACACGTGTCCCCAGGTGTCTGATTTGTTTTCTGTGCTCAGTGTGTTGCTGTCTATGTATTGATCTGTGGGTACTTTGTTCCTCCCAAAGGGGATGACTACACATCAGTTGCATTCAGTTTCAGGCCATGAGTCTGGCACCAGCTATCCGTCTTTGTGACGGCATTCTGTAGGATGTGTGTGCCGGCTGATGTATTCACTATGGTGCCTAGGTTGCAGTCATCTGCAAACTTTGTCAGCCACAACCCTCCTATGTTTGCTTTCACATCTGAAAAGTAAATACCAATTAAGAGGGGTCCCAGGACACATCCTTGTGGGACACCACCTGTGACTGGCTTTGAATCCGACAAGGCACCTGCAATGTTAACTTTATGGGTTCTGTTTCCTAGCCATTTTGCAACCTATCCTGTGACTTATGGTGTTATATGTCAGCTGTTGAGCTTGTCTATGATGCCTGAGTGGGGTATTGTATCACAGGCCTTAGCCAAGTGCAGGTAGGCTGTGTGGACTGTGTAGCCCTCATCAATGGCCCTACTGACAGTTTCATAGTGGTCAACTAGGTGCAAAAGGCAGGATCTGCCCTGTACAAAGTTGAACTGGGTGGGATCAAGGGTCTGTAGGTCAGCAATGTCTCTGTGTAAGAGCTCCATAATGACTCTTCCCATAGCTTTGCAGACAAGGCTGGTTAAGCTTGTGTGGTGGTAGTTGCCATGGTCTGTGGAGGCATCTCCTTTGTGGAGTGGGACCACTGTTGCCGTACGCCAGTGTTCAGGTACATATCCTGTAGCAAGGCTAAGGTTAAATAGCATTTGTATATACGGGTCCAGCTCCTTCTGGAGTTCACATAGCATGCAACCGGGGATACCATCAGGTCCCACTGATGCTGTTTACTTGTCTTTGCTGAGTGCGGTGCTCACATGGACAGCCAAGATGACAGTGAGGTTACATACAGCTGTGATAACCATCTTCTTTTGGGGGTGAGGGAGGGGGTAAATCGCACTGAAGCTGTCCGCCGGAATGTTGCCAATATCTGTTAGGTCACTGGAATATATGTTGTTTGTACCAACTCTGAGCATATCTGAGGGTTCCCAACCAGGTGTCTGACATAACTGAAGAAAGCAGTGTGGTTACCTTCATTGTCTTTGGTGATTTATGTCCCCAAGTTGACTTTGCATGTCTTTATGACATAATGTAGCTTTCTACTAGTGCTAATCACAGCTGTCTTCCCTTTTGGAGATGTAGCTCTGTCTTGCATTAGTATCCCTCATCTGTTATACAGTTTGTTTATGGCTGTGGTCCACCAGACAGGCCACTTTCCCTTTGTGGAGAGGGTCCTGTTTTTATTTGTGATTGCATGGTCCATGCTTTCTGACATCTAGCTAAGGGGAGGTCATTGTGGTTCTGCAGTTATCTTTCATCAGCATTAGAAATGACCACAACAGCCCCTGTGGGGTGTACCTCATACAGACACATCCAGCAACTGTAAAGTCCACAATAGTACCTCACCAGGAGTATGAAAGAGCTGGAACACATGTAATGTGTCGCCTGATTAAACAGAGTGCAGCTCCACACACTGCCATGCTGTCCACCCAGACGCAAGCTGTGCCTGATGTAGAAAGCCATGTCCAAGCTGGAATCAATGCACATGCTGCACCTTGTACAATCTGAATGGCAGGGAGCTATGCACATGAGGGACCTGAACCCCAGCACTGACATACATAGGACAGGCTGTACTGCATTATCCATAACACAGAAGCCACCCCCACACATGAGTAAACTACCAGTACAGGTTATCCGTAGAGTCACTCGTTGATTCCCCTCAACAGGAATCCTAATGAGTGGATGGGAGATGGTAGGTTTACCCTGGGTATCAATGTTATGTCACAGGTAGACAGAGGCACCATATACTAAACAAGACATATGTCATGGCAAACTACACTTACAATGTGTTGACGGACAAACACACTCTCCGACTAGCATTAGAAATGGCCTAGGGCACATCGGTAGTGTTTGCCAATGTACACCCATGTTGTGGAATACACTACTGATGTTGGATGAGGCTGTTGTAAGTAGTTCACATCTGAACATAATGCAACATGGTCAGATAGGTTCATAGGTACATAGGGTTATACTAGGCTATCTTCCCTAAGGCAGGTATAAGCCTAGCCCAGAGTTTGTTGGCGTACACCACCCCTTATATGGAAACAGTACTGTGCCCATTATTTTGTCGTGCCTCTCTCCAGCAGTGACACAGTGACGATCCCTGGGTTAAACGTATGACCTCCCATCCACAGGTCAAGATACCTCTTGAACACAGCCAGCAAGGTCCTCTGCCTCACATGGACCGGGATTGTATTCCACAGCATAGGGAGTCTCTGAGTGACAACTCCATCACTCCAACATGTCCAACGTACATCCATGCTAAGGTGTAAGTCACTTGCACTACTGGTTCAGGTGGATCTGCCGATTCTGAGGTAGAGCATGTCCATTAATCCCTGTTTGGACATGGCCTTGCATGTCAGGCACATGTCACCTCTAAGCAGACAGTATGTGACTGAATAGAGCGGGAGTGTCTTCAATCTGGCAGCATATGACAGATGTTGGGGTTCCTTTATCCTTTAGGTGGGGGACATTCAGGGTGTCTCCAATTGCTGCAGATGTTGGGTGAGATACACCCAGAATAGGGCATTCTACTCGATCACCGGTCTGATAAGTGAAGAGTACAGGGGAACAATGACCCACTAGATCTGGATGTGAATCCCATCCTGATCAGGTGGGCAATGTAGAAGGTCTTTCTAGCCACTTTAGCAACGTGAGTGTCAGAAGAACGGCGACTGTCAACCTGGGTCCCCAGGTCCATGATAACCTCCTCTGTGCTTAGAGGATTGCCACCTATATGGTAGCTTGGGGTTACCTTGCTTTTCCTGAAGGGTATGTCTACACATGTTGTGCACTTTGACTTCAGGCCATGGCTCTGGCACCAGCTATCAGTTACGTGAGTCCCTTCTGAAGGATATCCGTGTCTGATGCACTGTCCACTATGGCGCCCAGTGTACAGTCATCTGCAAACGTTGTCAGCCAAAGTCCTCCCATGTTGGCCTGTACTTCTGGGAAGTACATGACAAACAATAGCGGGCCAAGGACTGAGCCCTGTGTGACACCACCTGTGACCAGCCTGGAGTCTAACATAGTGCCAGCAACTCTAACCCTGTGGGTCCCGTTCTTAAGCCAGTTTGCAACCCATCTTGTGACATATGGGTTTACATTTCAGTTGTTAGGGTTTTCCACAATACCTGAGTGGGGTATTGTGTTGAAAGTGTTTGCAAGGCCAAGGTAGGCTGTATGGACTGCCTTTCCCCAACAATGGCCTAAGTGACCGTTTTGAAGATGTCAACCGAGTACAAAAGGCATGATCTGCCCTTGACCAAGCCAAACTGGGACGGGTACAATGTCTGCATGTCCCCTATATCTTTGTTTATGAGCTCAATTATGATCCTCTCCATAGCTTTGCAGACTAGACTTGTTAAGCTTATGGGGCAGTAATTACCAGGGTCCGTAGAGGCACCGCCTTTGTGCAGATGTGCACAACTGGACCCTAACCAGGCTGTTGTGCACACTATGGAAATGTAAAGCAGTGATAGGACTAACGCCCAGGATACTGACCACCACAGTGAAAGTACTGAACCACTACACTATACAGTACTACAGTGTTAGGTCAGTATGAGCGGATGTTGACAATTGTGTGCAAAGTATCCCATGCAAAACCTACAGTCACAGTATACTCCCTGTTGTGTTCACACAAAAAGCATTTGGACAGTAACTACACAACATGGCACAGAACACACAACCATAAACTGGAGGTATTTGTTGAAGGTCACACTCATCCACAAATGTGATGGGCTGCAGAGTTCAACATATGGAAAGCCCACACTGGGCATGCTCACACACTTAGATAAATGAGACATCTTTCACACAACATGCCATGGGAAGGCTGAACTGGGCATGCTCACACACTTGGTCCAAATGTTACTCCTAGCAACTGTGAAAACACACCAGAGGATGCTCATTCCCCTTTCTAGACACTGATCATGTAAGCACCCTATAAGTATATCAGGAGAAAAGGAATCTCTCAGTAATCCGAATAGCGCACTCTGCTAATGTTCATAGGTTCATAGGTTCATACTAGGCTATCTGCCCTAGGGCATTTATAAGCCTAGCCAGAGTGTGTTTGGCTTTCGCCACCCATTTTAAATTAATTTTGCTATGCGTTTTTTGAGGTTAGTATACTGTGCCTCTGTCTAACAGTGACACAGAAGTGATAGCCGGGGTAAACCTACGATCTCCCATCCACTCATCAAGATTCCTCTTGAAGAGAGTCAATGTGGGACTCTGCCTAACCTGGACTGGGATTTTATTCCAGAGTGAAGGGAGCCTCTGGGTTATGAATCTGTCCCACCAGCATGTCCTATTTATTTCAGTGCTGAGATTCAAGTCTCTCGAGCGCGTAGCTCGATGGGATTTGGATTTTCTGAGGTGCAGTATGTCCATTAATTCTGGGTTGGACATGGCTTTATACATCAGGCACAGATCGCCTCTGAGCAGGCGGTATGCCACTGAGTAGAGCTGGAGTTTCTTTAACCGGGCAGCATATGGCATCTGTTTGAGCCCTTTGATCCTCTTGGTGAGGTACTTTTGGGGTCTTTCCAGTTGCTGCAGGTGTCTGGTAAGGTACATCCCAAAGGGGCATTGTACTCAATTATGGGCCTGATGAGGGATGAGTAAAGAGGCGATGACCTCCCTGATCTAGATGTGAATCCCTTCATGATTAGGTGGGCTATATAAAATGTTTTCTAACCACTTTGGCCACGTGGTTGTCAAATGAGAGATTGCTATCAACTTGGGTCCCCAGGTCTCTAATGACTTCTTCTGTACTTAATGGATTACCACCTATGTGGTAATTTGTGGGCACTTTGTTTTGCCAAAGGGATGACTATACACCTTTTGGCGTTTAGCTTGAGGCCATGGCTCTGGCACCAGTTGTCTGTTTCTATGAGGCCCTTTTGGAGGATGCTTGTGTCGGCTGGAGAGTTGATTATGGCACCCAGTTTGCTGTCATCTGCGAACTTGGTCAGCCACAGTCCTTCTGTGTTGGCCTGTACCGCCGAGAAATATATACCGAACAAGAGAGGTCCCAGGAGTGAGCCTTGTGGGACGCCACTTGTAACTGGTTTGGAGTCTGACATGGCTCCAGCAATTCTAACCATGTGGGTTCTGTCCTTGAGCCAGTTTGCAACCCATCTAGTGACATAGGGGTTTATATTTAAGCTGGTGAGCTTATCTATAATGCCCGAGTGGGGTATTGTATCGAAGGCTTTTGCGAGGTCCAGGTAGGCTGTGTGGACCACCTTCCCTCGTCAATGGCCTTGGTGACTGTTTCAAAGAAATCAACCAGGTTTAAGAGGCAGGATCTTCCCTTAACAAAGCCAAACTGGGTAGGATCCAGTGTCTGTAGGTCCCCAATATCTTTATTTATGAGGTCCATGATGATCCTTTCCATAGCTTTGCAGACCAAGCTAGTCAGGCTTATGGGGCGATAGTTTCCAGGATGCGGTGAGGCACCACCTTTGTGGAGAGGGACCACTGTTGCTGTCGCCACTCTTTGGGTACATATCCTGTAGTAAGGCTAAGATTGAACAGTAGTTTTATGTTTGGGTTTAGCTCTTCTTGGAGTTCATGTAGGATGCAGCCGGGACACCATCTGGTCCCATTGATGCTGTGTTTTTGCTTTGGAGGCGGCTCTTACCTGAGCATCTGAGATGTCAGGGGCAGCACTCTGTTGGGATAGATATTTGCCCTTTTGGTGGGGAGAGGGGAGAAGTTTGCACTGAACCTGTCAGCTAGGATGTTGGCAATGTCTGTGGGCTCGGTGTATTTTTGTCATTTTGGACTAATTCTGAGCATATCTGGGAATTCCACCCAGGTTCCTAACATAACTAAAGAAAGCCTTGTGATTATCCTTAGTGTCCTGTGCAATTTTTCTCTCGAAGCTGGCCTTAGACGATTTTATGAGTGCCTGTAGTTTTTTGCTAATACTGATCAGAGATGCCTTCCCTTTTTGGGATTTTGCTCTATCATGTAGTAGCTTCCTCCTTCTATTGTATAGTTTGTTTATGGCTGGGGTCCACCAGACAGGACGTCTGCATTTGGAGGATTGGGTCTTGGTTTTATTTCGGATTGCATGATCCATGCATTCCTGAAGGTGTTCATAGAATGCGTTTATAAAGGATTCTGCGGTCTGGGCCGTATTTTCCACAGGCCGGGGCTTTGAAGGATTTCCTCGGTTTTGAGGTGTAAAATTTGCTTTAGCCAAGTTTTTCACTGTGGTTTTCTGGCAAGGGGTGGGGCCGGGATGTGAATATCCAGTGAGATTAGTTTATGGTCTGATCTTACCAGTGAGGGATACACTTCTGGTCTGGAGCATAGTGTCCCCATGTTGGTGATGATCAGGTCCAGTATGTTTTCCCCTCTTGTGGGAGTGGTAACAAGTTGTTCCATAGCATTTGAGTTAATAAATTCTAGGAACCTTTGGGCTAGGGTGTTGGAGCTAGAGTAATGCTCCCAGTCTATGTTTGGGTAGTTGAAGTCGCCCAATATAATGGTGTTTGGAGAGACCTTCATATTTTCCAGTATTCTCAGGAAGGCCAAGTGGGGTTCCTGTGTTTGGGAGGGTGGTCTGTAGCAGGCTATAAACTGGAAGGCAGTTTTACCCACAGTTAGTTGCACATGGATAGGTTCTGATGCTTCGTGCTGTGCCACCAACCCGGAGGTGTGGGTATCTTTGACGAATATTGATACCCCCCCTCCTTTTGTGGTTCGGTCCAAGCTTTGGGGCCAAAAAGTATGGTATGAGGTATAACCTGGTAGTGCTGGGGTGCTCTCGGGAGCCTTGAACCAGGTTTCTGTTACTGCACAGATATTGATGTTCTCCATGCTAAGGAGAGTTTTGAGTGCGTGCATCTTGAGGTTTAGACTTCTGGCGTTGAGTAGCATTACTCTTAGTTTCTTATCCCTTGTGATACCTATGGAGGTGGGTTTGTCTTTTGAGCCTTGCCTAAAAAAGGCACTATGGGGGTAGCAAGAGCCTTTGCCAATATCCGAAAGCCCAGGGGTGACAGGTGCAAGCCGTCCCTAGCGAAGCATCGTGGCTTGTTGAGCATGTCATCCCAGGCTGACAGGCATTGGATCCCCTTTGAATGACACCAGTACTTAAGCCAGTTGTTGAAATTGATCATCTTGTCTTTATATTGTGGCATCATTCTTGGTGAGGGTAAGATGCTACTCAAGGTCAGGGTCATACCGGCCTGGGCTACATGCTCAGAGAGCTCCTCTTTGTCTCTTTTCATGTAGTCCAGGGAGGTATGTCTCAGGTCATTCACACCAGCATGGACAATGACTGAGTCATATTTGTACTTGCCTTGGAGTGACCTGAGTGCTTGTGTTATGTGGCGGATCCTAGCGCCCGACAGGCAGCTCACCATGACCCTCTCCTTGTTCAGCCTGGTGAGTGGGACGTCAGTGTGCCTGACGATAGAGTCACCTATTACAAGTGTATCAGGTGTGTTGTTTAGCCTTAAGGGCTGTGACTGTTCGCACACTGGCTTTGTGAGTTATGTGTTGCACGTGTTTTGTTTTGGGGTAGCGGTTGCTTGGGTGTCTGCTTTGGAGGTCTCTGCTGCTTAGGCAGATTTTTATTTAGAGCCTCAGTATGTTTTTGTGTGTTTATGTGTTTGGTTTGTTGTCGTGGTAGGTCTATGTGAGACTGGAATTGTAGTGAGTGTGGTTTCCTTCTCCTCCTGACTGGTTACGCCAGTACTGAGTTGAGAGTGCTTAGCCTCCAGTTTGGCTATATGGTTGCATCTCTCACATGTGTTGGAATTTGTTGGGAGAAGGAGAGGGTTGTCTGTGTACATGAGGCAGTTGTAACATTGCCTCAAGATTCCCAGATTCACCTGCTGGACCGGAGAGGAGATAGACAACTGACCTTTGGACATGCTAGAATAGTATTGGGAATTCCTTTATAATTGAAAAAAAGGGCCAATGGGGAACAAAGTACTCAAGGGGAGTTTGTGAGGGTGTAGTGCTTTTAATTTTTTTTAGACCTGACTTATATAATTGCTTTAGTGAGCAAGTTCCAGGTAACTTAAATGCAATGTGTTACAGGTAACCTAAATGCAAAAACGACAAACAGTAACTTTCTTACAAGTGAAACAAGGAAATAAGTACAGTAAGCAATGCAGATATCACTAGGGATCCACAGAAGTGCTAAAAGGCCGGGTTTTAGGTGGAATTAGCGTTTCAGGGAAATAAATATACAAGCATGCAAATAAAGCTAGATTCAGCAGGCCTGGATCTAGTCTATGCTACAGCAAACAAGGTGTACCAATTTCAGTAAGAAACAGTTAGAATATGCAGGCACTATAAGCCTTTAACCAGATATTCCTTGCTCAGAAGGGCAGAGTCCAGCCTCTCCTCCCACAAGAGTGCAGACCGCAACCCTTCCTAACGTAAAATAACTGGCCTGAAGCCCAAGTGCTTAAACCAGAACTAATGTGTCTGTCTCTAGTGTCATATCATAGTTAGGTAGGGGTTTGAATCCAGCAAGTGGCAAGTGTGTGTGAAGGGGGGTAAGTGTGTATGAAAGGAGCATCCCTTTTGGCAACTGGGAAAAACACACCACAGGATGCTCATTCCACTTTCTAAACTCTGATGATGTCAGCACCCTATAAGTATATCAGGGGAAAGGAAATCTCCCAGTTATGCGAATAGCGTGCTGTGCTAATGTGTCCATCTTTAGTGTCATAACATAGTTAGGTAGGGGTTTGAATCCAGCAAGTGGCAAGGGTGTGTGAAGGGGGATAAGTGTGTATGAAAGGAACATCCCTTTTGGCAACTGGGAAAACACACCACAGGATGCTCATTCCACTTTCTAAACTCTGATGATGTCAGCACCCTATAAGTATATCAGGGGAAAGGAAATCTCCCAGTAATGCAAATAGTGCGCTGTGCTAATGCGTCCGTCTCTAGTGTCATAACATAGTTAGGTAGGGGTTTGAATCCAGCAAATGTGTGTGAATGGGGGTAAGTGTGTATAAAAGGAACATCCCTTTTGGCAACTGGGAAAACACACCACAGGATGCTCATTCCACTTTCTAAACTATGATGATGTCAGCACCCTATAAGTATATCAGGGGAAAGGAAATCTCCCAGTAATGCGAATAGTGCGCTGTGCTAATGCGTCCGTCTCTAGTGTCATAACATAGTTAGGTAGCGGTTTGAATCCAGCAAGTGGCAAGTGTGTATAACTAAAATATCCCTATTGGCAACTGAGAAAACACACTACAGGATGCACATACCCCTTTCTAAATGATATCACAATTATGTATGGCTTTTGATTACAGACATGCCACGTGTGTTTTGCCCACACAGAATGCCCATGTGTGCGGGTGTCCCTCACAATAATGCATGACATTGATTAAACCAGTTATGGCAATGCACACATAATGTATGTGTGTGCCAAATACACATATGTACCTGTGACCTTCAATAGTTACCATGTGTGATGCCTGCCACATGTGAATACATGGTATTTGCACAGGGTAACATTATGACTGTGGTCTTCTGTGCAGGTGCTGCATGTGGGATGTGTATATACAGTGTGAGATGTAGATGCTATCAGCCTAGTAGTGAGGGATACACACCTGGTCTGGGGCATATAGTCTACATGTTGTTGATGTACAGGTGCTGCATGTTTTCACCTGTTGTGGGAGTGGTAAGACGTTATTCCATAGCAATGCAGTGACTGCATGCTAAGAACCGTTCAGCTAGGGTGTTGTAGCTACACTAATTCATTAGCATTCAGTAATATGTCAGAATCCCTGGTGAGGGTCTGATGCCAACCAAGGTCAGGGGTCTACCAGCCTGTGTCACTTGCTCAGTGATCCCTTCCATGTTCCCTATCATGTATCCCAGTGAGGAGCATCCCACATCAGCTGTGGTGGCATGGACAATGACTGAGTCATATGTGTCCATGCATCTGACTGACCTGTATGCTTGTGTTATGTGGTGGACCACAGTGCCCCATGAGCACATCACTGTGACCTACACCTTGTCCAGCCTGGTGAGCATGTTCTCACTGTACTGGACAATAAAAGTATCTAACACAACTGCGGCAGTAGTGTTGTATAGCTGTACAGACTGTGCTTGTTTGACACACAGGATTTGTGTGCTATGTGTTATGCATGCTGTGTGCAGGCCTAATGTATGCCTGTGTGCCAGCTGCAGAGATGTCTGCCAGTCATGCAGGATGCTATCCTTAGGCTCCACAACTGGCCCGGCATGTTTCCATGCTTCTATTGCTGTCCGTGTAGGTCCCCATCAGATTGGTATTGCTGTCACTGTAGTATTTCATGCCACCAGACAGGTTATGCCAGTACTGGGTTCAGAGTGCTTAGTCCACAGTTTGACCATGTGTTTCCATCTCATACATGTGTTGTACATCCATGGGTAGGGGATAGGGTTGACTGTGTACATGTGGCAGCTGTGACATTACTAAATGACACACATATTCCACAACTGTACCATAGAGGTGACTGACAACTGACCTTTGCACATGCTACCATAGTATTGAGATTGCATTGGTGATTAACAGCACATAGGGCCAATGGTGAACAAGATACATAGGTCCATAGGTTCATACAGGGATGTCTGCCCAGGGCATGTATCCACCTAGCCAGAATGTGTGTGGCTTTCAACATGCATTGTAAATCGGTCTTGCTATGCCCTTTTCCAAGGTTAGTATACTGTGCCTCTGTCTCACAGTGACACATAAGTGATACCCAGGGTAACCCTACAATGTCACATCCAGTCATTAATATCACTCTTGAAGATAGTCACTGAGTCGCTCTGCCTAACCTCTATTGGGATAATATTCAAGAATGAAGGGAGCCTCTGAGTTGTGAATGTGCCCCTCCAGCATGTCCTATGTATATCACTCCTGAGGTTCAAGTCTTTCCAGCGTGTATCCTGATGGGATCTGGATATTCTGAGGTGCAGCATGGCCATTAAGTGAGGGTTTGACATGGCTTTATATGTCAGGCACAGATTGCCTATGAAGAGGCAGTATGCCACTGAGTAGAGCTGCTGTTTCTTTAACCAGTCAATATGTGGCATCTGTTTGAGCCCTTTGATCCTCTTGTCGAGGTACGTATGTGGTATCTCCAGTTGCTGCAGGTGTCTGGTAAGGTGCATGCCGACAGGTTCATCATAGTCAATTATGGGCATGATGAGGGATGAGTAAAGGGGCACAATGTCCTCCCCTGATCTACATGTGGATCCCATCATGATGATGTGGCCCATATAACATGCTTTCCTAACCACTTTGTCTATGTTGTTGTCAAATGGTAGAATGCTATCAACCTGTGTACCCCAAGGTCCATAATTCCTTCGTCTGCACTGAATGGATTAACACATATGTGGTACTTTGTGGTCACTTTGTGTTTGACAAAGGGGATGACTATACGCTTTCTGTCATTCACCTTGAGGCCATGGCTGTGGCACAAGTCATGTGTTTGCAAGAGGCCCTTTTGGAGGATGCGTGTGTTAGCTGGAGAGTTGATTATGGCGTCCGGTTTGCCATCACCTGTGACTTGCTCAGCCACAGTACTTCCATGTTGGCCTGTACCTATGATAAATATATAATGAACATGACAGCTCCCAGGGCTGAGCCTTGTGGGACACCACTTGTACCAGGTTGGAGGCTGACATGGCTCCAGCAATTCTAGCCATGTGTGTTCTGCCCTTGAGCCACTGTGCAATAACCATAGTGACATAGGGGTTAATATGTACACTGGTGAGCTTCCCTAGAATGCACAAGTGGGGTATTGTATCAAAGGCTTATGCAAGGTCCAGGTAGGCTGTGTAGACCTCCTTCCCCTTGACAGTGGCCTTGGTGACTGTTTCAAAGAAATCAAACAGGTTTGAGAGGCAGGATCTGCCATTAACAAAGCCAAACTGTGTATGGTGACATGTCTGTAGGTCCACAATATCTAGATATGTGAGGTTCATGATGATCCTTGCCATAGCTTTGCAGACAAAGTTAGTCAGACATATGGGGTGAATAGTGTCCAGGATCCGTGAAGGCACCACCTGAATGTAGAGGGACCACTGTTGCTGTACGCCACTCTTTGGCCACATATCGTGTAGTAAGGCTGGGATTGAACAGTGGTGTTATGTCTGGGTGTAGCTCTTCTTGTGGTTCATGTAGGACACAGCCTGGGACACTGTCTGGTCCCATTGATGCAGTGTTTATTGCTTTGGGAAGGGCATCTCTTACCTGAGCATCTGTGATATAAAAGTGTATATGTCATATACTGAATGTTTACACAACTCTAAAAACTCTTCCATAAAACCAACTATATATACATAACAATTCAAGATGTCAAGAGTCACGACTGGTAACTCCTTAATTTTAAAACGGCTGTGATATTACAATTGTCATTTAACCCAGGGGCGTGGAAGGCATCCGTCCTAAACTGCCATTCCAATTCCTTCAATTCTAATAATAATGGAAAAGGGCCCCCTCTAATAGATGGGACAATTTGATCTATAGCCATGAAAGAGAAACTATGCCCTACAAAATCAATTATATGCTTGGCAAGAGCATTGGTCTCATTGTTTGTTCTTATAGCGTATAAATGTTCATATATTCGATCACGAAATCTGCGGTCCGTCTTTCCAATATAGAAAGACGGACAGCAGTTACAAAGGGCGATGTAAACTACCGCTTTACTTTCACAATTAAGATGCATTCTGATAGTAAATTTCCTGTCCCTCACTAAAAATGTTTGACCAACCTTTATTACTTTACATCTATTGCAAAAACCACACAAATGCATCCCTGGTTTCCTATTGAAACTTTGGTGTGAGTTATTAGTCTGCAATAGTTCCTTTAGGTTCCTGTTCCTCTTAAACACAAATTTTGGGATAGTGCCAAATATCTTAACTAATAAAGGATTATCCAAGATGAAAATCCAATTTTTCTTAATAATAGAAACAATCTCCCTAGAATCAAAGCTGAATGTAGTTATGTAACTGAGGTGTGGTTCAAATCTAGTTCCTTCAAAGGGTGTATTATTGTCATGTTCAGGCATCATTTCGTGAAGGGATGTGTTAACCAAATCCCCTTCAACCAAATCGAATGATAAAATAGCTCTATAAAAGCCATTCTCTCTTTTTATAGTAACCTCCTCCAAAATGTCCTGAACAAATTTTAGGACAGAGGCCCCCTTCTTGGACCTGGAGGCCCTGTTATTCTGACTAACTCAACAGGAGACTTTAAAATTTACAATTTTACGGACTGTACACTTGAAAAAGAACTCATTGAATTGTTAGCGTATGGTTACACATTTGTCCCTAGTAGGCCTGGAGATGTATCTACAGAGTTGATTAATTTAAAATGTTTTATTAGGAAGTTGAATTTGAGGTTATTTTTTAATAATGAGATTTATGATTCTAGCAATGAGTCAAGTCTTAAAACCTTAAGTGTGTTTAATCCACCTCTCCACCCTGCCTTATTAGTTTTTGAACAAGCATGTGAGGTTGATTTGAGGCATTTATTTGCTAACAATTTTAAGGATAGATACAAATTTGAATATAATATTACTAGAGCCCAAACGGACATGCTACGTAATGTTTGTAATAAATCTATAAGACTGCTCAAACCGGACAAAGGGGGAGGCCTTGTGGTTTTTAATGACAGTATGTATAAAGAAAAGATGCTAGAAATTTTGGGTACGGATGCTTATGTTGAAGCATCCCTTAATGAAGTCCATGGTACTTACAATAGGATAAGAGGGTATTATCGTGACTTCTTCCTTGAAAACAAAATTAATCATGATACATACAATTACATTGACAGAACACTACCTAAAATACCGATGATGTTCGGGATTCCAAAGATACATAAAAACTTGTTGAATCCCCCAATGAGAGCACTAATAGATGGGAGGTCTTCCATTACTTATTTTTCAGCTAAAGTGATTGATGAAAAGTTGTCTAAATATTTGGGGTACCTCCCATATATTTGTAAGGACTCTTGGCGTTTTTTAGAGGCTATTAGTAGTCAACCCTTCAACAGTGAGTTAAATTTTCTCACTGTTGATGTGGTTGATTTATATACCTCTATTCCACATAATGAAGCGCTTGAATGGTTGTCCTTGTTATTATTGGAACTAGGGGCACCTAATGGTGAAATAGATGTTATTACTGGAATGTTAGACATAGTCTTGTCTTCTAATTTCTTTATGTTTGACCAAAAATTCTTTTTGCAAAAAAAAGGCGTTGCCATGGGCTCCCCATGTGGAGCAGTGGTAGCGAACTTATTTATGAGTTATTGGGAAAAACATTTCCTTTTTGGTTCAAAAGAGTTGTCTAGGTACATTAAATATTACACGAGATACCTGGACGATATCTTTATTTTATTTGAGGGAGACGAAATAGCAGCGGACAGGTTTGTGTCTGAAATGAATTCGACTACAGAATTCTTAAAATTTACTTATACCTTTGCAGCAGCAGGTATTGATTACCTAGATGTGAAACTTGAGAAAGATTTGAAAAATGGAATGTACTCTTCAAGAATTTATAGAAAACCAACGTACTGCAATTCATTCTTGCATTTTTCTAGCCACCATCCTCGTGGCCAAAAGAAGGCTATTGTTAAAGGCCAATTTGTTAGGGCAGCGAGAATGTGCAGTACGTTGGACTTTTTTTATGCTGAATGTAGTGTTTTGACCGATATGTTCTTGAGACGTAATTACCCTTTAAAATTTGTTCAGGACATTTTGGAGGAGGTTACTATAAAAAGAGAGAATGGCTTTTATAGAGCTATTTTATCATTTGATTTGGTTGAAGAGGATTTGGTTAACACTTCCCTTCACGAAATGATGCCTGAACATGACAATAATACACCTTTTGAAGGTACTAGATTTAAACCACACCTCAGTTACATAACTACATTCAGTTTTGATTCTAGGGAGATTGTTTCTATTATCAAGAAAAATTGGATTTTTATTCTGGATAATCCTTCATTAGTTAAGATATTTGGCACTACCCCAAAATTTGTGTTTAAGAGGAACAGGAACTTAAAGGAACTATTGCAGACTAATAACTCACACCAAAGTTTCAATAGGAAACCAGGGATGCATTTGTGTGGTTTTTGCAATAGATGTAAAGTAATAAAGGTTGGCCAAACATTTTTAGTGAGGGACATGAAATTCACTATCAGAATGCATCTTAATTGTGAAAGTAAAGCGGTAGTTTACATCGCCCTTTGTAACTGCTGTCCGTCTTTCTATATTGGAAAGACGGACCGCAGATTTCGTGACCGAATATATGAACATTTATACGCCATAAGAACTAACAATGAGACTAATGCTCTTGCTAAGCATATAATAGATTTTGTAGGGCATAGTTTCTCTTTCATGGCTATAGATCAAATCGTCCCATCTATTAGAGGGGGTCCTTTTCCATTATTATTAGAATTGAAGGAATTGGAATGGCAGTTTAGGACGGATGCCTTCCACGCCCCTGGGTTAAATGACAATTGTAATATTACATCCGTTTTAAAATTAAGGAGTTACCAGTTGTAACTCTTAACATCTTGAATTGTCATATTTATATAGTTGTTTTATGTATGAGTTTTTAGAGTTGTGTAAACATTCAGTATATGACACATACATTTTTACATATAGGGATTTATATACCTTTTTAATATTATTATTAGTGGAAAGGTGATCAGTTTTTCTGTTGTTCATTTATTTATTTTTAGTATAACATTGTGGGTATTTATTTTCACATATATATATGTTTTACATACAAAAAGTTTTAAAATACGTTTTGCTTTAAAAAGTTAAGTGACATCATTTCCTTTTTTGAGTATTTAAGCTTCCTTGTTTGCATTTATATTTTGTTATTTGATCTCTGAAGAAGCCAAGCTTTTTGGAGCAAGGCGAAAACGCTAACTAATAAAATTTGCGTTCAGCTTATTCTTGTGCACGGAGAGATTTTTGTTGCTGGAGCAAGGTCTTGTGGCAGTTTTTCCTGTTTTGCAAGTTTGTCTTTGGTTTCGTATTCTCTGAGCATCTGTGATGTCAGGGGGGGGCAGCACTCTGCCGCGAGACATATTTGCCCTTTTGGTGTGGTGGGGGGGGAGAAGGCAGCAGTGAACCTGTCCACTAGGATGATGGCAATGTCTGTGTGTTTTGTATTTCGTGCGACATCTTGGATTACCTCTGAGCATATCTGGGTAGTACCACCCAGGTTCCTAACATAACTACAGAAAGCCTTGTGATTATCCTCAGTGGCTTGTGGAATCTTCTCTCAAAGATGGCCTTAGACAATCGTATGGGTGCCTGTAGTTGTCTTCCAATACTCATCAGTGATGCCTTCACATTTTGGGAGGTTGTTGTATCATGTAGTGGCATCATCCTTCTATTGTATAGTGTGTTTATGGCTGGTGTCCGGCACACAGGACATCTGCCTTTGGAGAATTGGGTCATGCTTTCATATGTGGTTTCATGATCCATGCATTCCTGAATGTGTCCATAGAATGCCTTTATACAGGTATCTGCAGTCTGGTCCATATTTTCAACAGGCCTAGGGCCTTTGAAGGTTTCCACATCATTTATGAGGGGTGTGAACTTGCTTGACATGAGCTGTTGACAGACGTGCCGCCCTCCAGACAGAGCAAGGTGAGGGTCACATTTAGCTACCTGTCGGGTGATAGAATGTGCCACATAACACAGGCACACACCACAGCAGGTACAACTATGAGGCAGTCATTGCCCATGCTGGTGCAAACAACCTGAGACGTACCTCCCTGGACCACATGGAAAGAGACACAGAGGAGCTCTTACAGCACCCTCTCAAACTCAGGACTCCCACACAGCCTTCATGCTGACACAGGAGAGTATAGATTTCTCTGCAAACACCATCATACTGGGTGGCATCAGCTACCCAAACATAGACTGTGAACATTACACAAGCCACAATACCCAAGCTCTAGGGTTCCCATAGATCAGACATTCTTTAGCTATGGAACAGGTAACCAACCTTCCCACAAGAGGGGCAGATATACTAGACCTGATCATCACAAACATGAGTACAAAATGCTCACCACTGGGAGTATATCCTCATTGTTGCAATCCTCAAAAAAAACCCCCAAAATAAAAAAAATTAAAATCCCAAAAAACTGGGGAGTTTTAAAAAAATTTTTGGGTCCCCAAAACCCCAAAAAACCCCC